>NW_027673193.1:0-158494 GCF_964194105.1 Spermophilus citellus | reverse complement strand
CAGGTTGCCTAATGCTCTCAAATGTCAATGCTATTGGTGACTACACATTTGTTTCTTCCTAAGATGATATATTCAACCTCAACCCTGTTGAAAACGTCTAATCCACTCACTCACTTTATATTTTGCCTGATTTCCTAATGTCTCTATTGATATCTGCTTTCCTACATATGTTCCCCAGTTCATCATTGTGACTGACTCTTCACATGTGCTGACGTTTACATTCACTCTCTAACCGACACCCTATTGCTAAAGAACTTTTGGTCCAAATTGCATACTCACTCTTCTTCCAAAACTTACCAACTATCTTCCTAATCCTACCTACTATCCCTTTTTGACTGGATGTTCTCTTCTACATTCAATCATCCAAGGTACAAGGTCCTATGCCATTGTGTATCGATTTATCTGAGACATCTGTGCAGAAAGTCATTCAAAGCTAAGTATCCCAATCAAGGGCCCAATGCCCTTCTGGCCTTCAAATCTTACTTGGATTTCTGTTTTCATACATATATTTCACCTATATATTATTATAAATATCGCAGGTTCCCAATACCATTCTTCATCCAGCAGAGTGATTCCTAAGCCACATCAAACAGGTTCTTAACCCTAACCATACACTGTTCCCTCAATCTAACTTTACAGAAGAGCAGGGACAGAGTGGGTCTTACAATACAGGAATGTGGGGGATCTTCCACCTGCTGAGAACCTCAAAGGTCCATGCAGAAATGATCCCTGGAGAAGATGTAGGCAGCTATGAAGGACCTGAGAGAGCAGAAGTCATCTTCCATGGCAAACCTCCTGGTCGGGATGAAGGGATGTGTCTGAATGAGCCTCTCTCTTCTTAATGTAGACAAGATGGACCAAAGCAGGCCTGTGTGGAGAGCTGTTCCTTGGTGCCTATGGTTGATATTCCATTCTAACTTGTGAAGGTGTCACAGGAAGGAGGGGCAGCCTCCATCTCATGGGAGCCTTGGAAGCAACTGTTAGGACACAGTGGTTGCCAAGGCAGTGACCTCATTCAGTTCCTGAAGGAAGTGACCTCACCTCACTTCCTTGGTGATGGAACTCTCTGAACTTGGGATCCAGGAAGCCAGGCACCCAGAGCCAGTCCCAGTCCCAGTCCCAGTGGGCTCACTTGTTTGGATTTACCAAGGACAGAGTCAGTCTTTCTTGGTACCCACTGAGGTGAGGATTGCCAAATGCCAGGAAAGCTCTGCAGAGGGGCCTTTCCAGAGAAAGCAGGGAGTGGCTCACCGCTGGCTCCTGACAACTTCACAGAGTTGGCCAAGGAGGCCAGATGTGAGACAGGACAGGCCCTTTCGGGGGAACATAGTATGGCCCACCAGTCAGACGACACTCCGGGTAGTCACAGACCAACTTGGAAGGAGGTGCCTTTGTGGGTGTGGGTGTGAGTTTGTGGTTTTGTCTCATGTTCTGAGAATAGGAAGGAAAGGCGGTTTGTTTGGTTTGGAGTGAACTGTTTCTAGTAAGGCTTTTGACAAGGCGAGTGTTTCTATGTTTGTGTATTCCACTGTGTCCCTGGTTGTAGACATTAGAAAAGAGAATGCATCAATGGATGTGTCCTGTCTAGTAGAAAGCTTCCCAGCATTCATCCTGCCCAATTTATGAATGGACTGCGGCTTGCCTTATGGATGGGCAACACCTACTATCTTCCTAAGTTCCTGTTTTCTTCCTGAATTCTGGCCACTCTCCAGAATAGGCTCATGGTTTTGTGTCCAAGATATGTACCACCTCCAAGCTCGGTGACATGGCCATGTACTGGATAGTTGAAAGGAATGGTGAGCATCTCAGAAAACTCAGATATCAGTGTGACCAGGAAAGTCTCCCTGGAGAAACCCTGCTTTGGGCCTTGGGCTTACCTATCCTTCTGTGGCCCTGAATGTCAGGAAAGCCTTTGCCTCAGGGCACCCCTTTGTGAAGCCTGAAGAAAACAGTTTTCAAATGGAAATGAATGGGCATCACCTGTGGCTCTTTGCTTAATTGCTTTGCAAAGGGATGTGTCTGAATCAGCCTCTTGGCCCAGTGTGAGGCTGTGGCTTAGATTGTCAGCACCTGGTGGATCCAAAGAAAGATCCCATGTGTGCATCCAAAGCCAAATTGGCACAAAAGCAGTCATCCTGGATGAGGTCTCTCGCCTTCCTCTGTAAGGTTCCTGACCTCCATCAAGTGAGAATAGGGATCCTTTGTGTCAAATGAGTCCTTCAAAGCCATGCAGAGGCTAGCCCATAGGTGCTTGGGTATTCTCATGACTCCAGTTCACACAAAGAATCTATACCCGGCAGTCAGTAGGCCTCCAATTGGAGAAGTAGAGCAGTATTAAAGGCAGGCCTATTTGATCACTCCAGGTCCACAGGAAGGGTGTCCAGTCCACCCTGACATTAGGCAAATGAGAGGCAAGGGAGCTTATTGTGGACACTGTCTTGGGCTGTGCCCCTCATGGAAACCTCCAGCCAGAGGTTATGATGAGTGTCTATATGGAAGAAGATGAGGGCCATGTGGCAGTGTTTTGGTTTGAATTGTGGTGTGGCAGTGGGAAGAGATGACTGGGTCCACCTGGGCTTGAACTCTGGTGTGATTCCCCTTGGAGACTGAGTTCTGGAACTGACCTCAGAGAAGTATTGCCGTGAATTGTGTCGGGATGTTAGGAGGCCACGCATGAGAGTCGCCCTTGGAAACTGAGATCTAGGCCCAGGCTGGCTTTCCACAGAGCACTGGGAATCTCAGCCCGGATATCACATGATTTTATTCTAAAAGACCTGGCAGCCATCGTGGAGAGTCCAAACACACGTGGACCTCACATTGTAGACCTCAATGGGCCTGGCTTCCTGTGACCTTTTGGCCACTCTTTGGGAAGCCTTGTTTGTGAGAGTTCCCCAGAGCTTTCGTTGAAATGAGCTTCCTCACCATTTAATGGTTCCTGAAGGAATGGAAACCCACAGTGCCTCCAACTTCATCCTTTAAAAATGGCTAGCTAGATAAATACCATGACATTTTTGAAATTCCCATGACCAGGTGGCACTGGAGAACCTTTGGATGTCCTGTTGCTGATCATGAGTGTACCAGACAGTGCCTTGATTGACTGGGTTTCATGAAAATGGTGTAAAACAGAGATGCCAGTAAGTTGGGGCCTGCTGAGTAGTGGGCCTAGAGCAGTGGTGTGCAGGTGTGTGATAAAACATCTGTGGTGGGGCCATGTGGATCTGCCATTGGCTTCCAAATGGCTTGTGACTGACATGGTGCAGTGAGCAGACCCTTCTATGTAAAGGCATCTTGTTATATGGAGAGGTTTCAGGGCAATGTTCAGAATCAGGTTGCTATGGTCAAGGGGGCAAGCTCTGTGGGATAGAAGCCTGGCTGGTGCATTCTTTTAGGACCTTGACACACCACAAGTGGCAGAACTCCCTCCAGCACTGTGTCCCAGTTGAACTCCTTGTATTTCCTGAAGCAAATTCCAAACTCCCAGTGCAGCAGCAAGAAACACCAGGAAAAGTGGAGGATGACCAAATGGCTTCACAGACCACACAGGGAGACACTTAGACCACAGTGGCCACAGTTTACCTGCAAAGAGAGAATTCAGCACTTCTGCCTCATGTTCATTGGAAAATCAGAAACCATGTCCTCCAGGTCACATAGATGCAGACCTGGTTTGATGGTCTCACTACAAAGGAAGCTAAAGCTCCTGAAAACAACATATATTTCAAGTGCCCAACCTCAGAAGCAGTTTCTCACAAAGTCTTTAGGCCAGCAGAGCTCCACGTTTGTGGAGTGTTTACCCTGTCCCTTACTCATGGAAACTAGTCTACCACCTCCAAGGTTGTGAACTCCTGAGCAGTTTCCATTCCACATATGTATTCACAGCATTTCTAACTCTTCTCCTCTAATTGTGTCTTACTTATTGTGAAGGTAATGTCAAGGCAATGTTCTGGATGAGAGTGGGAAGATTTTTTTGTAGCACATATTGGCCTACACATTGGATTCATTTTCCTATTTTCCGTTCGAAATACTGAATCCCTGACACTAACCCATACCCTACTAGATTGTGACTACGAATACTAATGTGATGGAGAAAAATAACTCAAACAGAATAGAAATACAGGCAGTTCAGAGCAGGCCTGGTGTATAGTTGGACTGGCCTTTGGCATTATAAAGTGTAGGTGTTATAAATCTAGTCCAATTTAATAGAAATAGTTCTCCATGTGTTTTGAATGTTAACAAATATGTGAATTCCTGTCTCCCTTTCTCTGTAGCCTATTCAGCAACATGCATTTTTACATGCACATATAGAATCCTACCTCCTATCCCACGTCCATTCTTGTGAGGTGGCTGACTTGGCAGATACAAACTGTGAGAAGAGATCACTCCTCCTAAACGCTGTTGGAACTGAGAATTCAACCTCCAGGTGAGCTTCCCACTTGAACAACATGATACATAAATACATGTTCAGTAAAATAAATATTTTTGGATCTGTGGATGATAAATATTTCATGATGAATTTCGATTGGCATATATATTTCTACTCTTTAAAGTCTGTGTTTGTGTGTGTGTGTTGTTTTTTTTTTGTGTATATGTATATATACACACACACACATACACACACTCTTCAGATTTTTCAAAATATGAAATGTATGTGTCATATTATATACTCCCTAAATTCATTCATGTTCATATATGTGGATTTATAATCAACGTTTCACAAGATTATTCTCAGAAATAGTCATCCACCTGAAATACATATTTGTTTCCTAGTGCTGAAATCCTAATATTTCTACAGTAACTGATCCAGTTTAACATGAATGCAAGTAGATTCCTATGGGACATGATGTGTATTTTGACGTTCATTTTTATTCAACACTGGTACATTACTATTTCTTCAGTTGATGCACATCATAGGATATGTATTTCATCCTCAAGTTCACAAATTTCTAGGCATTTATTTCCCTTTCAATCACTTCCTGCTTCAGAACACATGTATTCCTCCACGTTTCTTGACTGGTCTTTTCATGAGACTTCTTTCCAAACACATTCTTTTCCATTTCCATAATCCCTTGTGAAGCAAAACTCACACCCCCTTCATGGTAAACCATAACCCCAATATCACCATTAGATGTATAACTGGTTAGAATGAATGGTTGTGTATCAATATTAGATTTCCTATATATTTTCAGATATCAATGCAATCCATTATTTAAAGTGGAACCTGTTATACTATTTATTCACAGTATGGTCTATTCATGCATTATCTCTATATTCATAGACCCAGGGTACACCTATTTGTACCCCCAAAGGCTAATTTATATGTCTTCAACATATTACTCCCAGAAATGGTGGAAGAAACACTCATGTCACCTGATCTACATATACATTTTATCACAGTGATATTCTGGACACAAAATGCAAAGGTCACACTTATGATTGCACCAAAGCCTCATTGGAAAGTGAGCATGGATTACTAAAAACATCCTTGTCCAGGTTGCCTAATGCTCTCAAATGTCAATGCTATTGGTGACTACACATTTGTTTCTTACTAAGATGATATATTCAACCTCAACCCTGTTGAAAATGTCTAATCCACTCACTCACTTTATACTTTGCCTGATTTCCTAATGTCTCTATTGATATCTGCTTTCCTACATATGTTCCCCAGTTCATCATTGTGACTGACTCTTCACATGTGCTGACGTTTACATTCACTCTCTAACCGACACCCTATTGCTAAAGAACTTTTGGTCCAAATTGCATACTCACTCTTCTTCCAAAACTTACCAACTATCTTCCTAATCCTACCTACTATCCCTTTTTGACTGGATGTTCTCTTCTACATTCAATCATCCAAGGTACAAGGTCCTATGCCATTGTGTATCGATTTATCTGAGACATCTGTGCAGAAAGTCATTCAAAGCTAAGTATCCCAATCAAGGGCCCAATGCCCTTCTGGCCTTCAAATCTTACTTGGATTTCTGTTTTCATACATATATTTCACCTATATATTATTATAAATATCGCAGGTTCCCAATACCATTCTTCATCCAGCAGAGTGATTCCTAAGCCACATCAAACAGGTTCTTAACCCTAACCATTGACTGTTCCCTCAATCTAACTTTACAGAAGAGCAGGGACAGAGTGGGTCTTACAATACAGGAATGTGGGGGATCTTCCACCTGCTGAGAACCTCAAAGGTCCATGCAGAAATGATCCCTGGAGAAGATGTAGGCAGCTATGAAGGACCTGAGAGAGCAGAAGTCATCTTCCATGGCAAACCTCCTGGTCGGGATGAAGGGATGTGTCTGAATGAGCCTCTCTCTTCTTAATGTAGACAAGATGGACCAAAGCAGGCCTGTGTGGAGAGCTGTTCCTTGGTGCCTATGGTTGATATTCCATTCTAACTTGTGAAGGTGTCACAGGAAGGAGGGGCAGCCTCCATCTCATGGGAGCCTTGGAAGCAACTGTTAGGACACAGTGGTTGCCAAGGCAGTGACCTCATTCAGTTCCTGAAGGAAGTGACCTCACCTCACTTCCTTGGTGATGGAACTCTCTGAACTTGGGATCCAGGAAGCCAGGCACCCAGAGCCAGTCCCAGTCCCAGTCCCAGTGGGCTCACTTGTTTGGATTTACCAAGGACAGAGTCAGTCTTTCTTGGTACCCACTGAGGTGAGGATTGCCAAATGCCAGGAAAGCTCTGCAGAGGGGCCTTTCCAGAGAAAGCAGGTAGTGGCTCACCGCTGGCTCCTGACAACTTCACAGAGTTGGCCAAGGAGGCCAGATGTGAGACAGGACAGGCCCTTTCGGGGGAACATAGTATGGCCCACCAGTCAGACGACACTCCGGGTAGTCACAGACCAACTTGGAAGGAGGTGCCTTTGTGGGTGTGGGTGTGAGTTTGTGGTTTTGTCTCATGTTCTGAGAATAGGAAGGAAAGGCGGTTTGTTTGGTTTGGAGTGAACTGTTTCTAGTAAGGCTTTTGACAAGGCGAGTGTTTCTATGTTTGTGTATTCCACTGTGTCCCTGGTTGTAGACATTAGAAAAGAGAATGCATCAATGGATGTGTCCTGTCTAGTAGAAAGCTTCCCAGCATTCATCCTGCCCAATTTATGAATGGACTGCGGCTTGCCTTATGGATGGGCAACACCTACTATCTTCCTAAGTTCCTGTTTTCTTCCTGAATTCTGGCCACTCTCCAGAATAGGCTCATGGTTTTGTGTCCAAGATATGTACCACCTCCAAGCTCGGTGACATGGCCATGTACTGGATAGTTGAAAGGAATGGTGAGCATCTCAGAAAACTCAGATATCAGTGTGACCAGGAAAGTCTCCCTGGAGAAACCCTGCTTTGGGCCTTGGGCTTACCTATCCTTCTGTGGCCCTGAATGTCAGGAAGGCCTTTGCCTCAGGGCACCCCTTTGTGAAGCCTGAAGAAAACAGTTTTCAAATGGAAATGAATGGGCATCACCTGTGGCTCTTTGCTTAATTGCTTTGCAAAGGGATGTGTCTGAATCAGCCTCTTGGCCCAGTGTGAGGCTGTGGCTTAGATTGTCAGCACCTGGTGGATCCAAAGAAAGATCCCATGTGTGCATCCAAAGCCAAATTGGCACAAAAGCAGTCATCCTGGATGAGGTCTCTCGCCTTCCTCTGTAAGGTTCCTGACCTCCATCAAGTGAGAATAGGGATCCTTTGTGTCAAATGAGTCCTTCAAAGCCATGCAGAGGCTAGCCCATAGGTGCTTGGGTTTTCTCATGACTCCAGTTCACACAAAGAATCTATACCCGGCAGTCAGTAGGCCTCCAATTGGAGAAGTAGAGCAGTATTAAAGGCAGGCCTATTTGATCACTCCAGGTCCACAGGAAGGGTGTCCAGTCCACCCTGACATTAGGCAAATGAGAGGCAAGGGAGCTTATTGTGGACACTGTCTTGGGCTGTGCCCCTCATGGAAACCTCCAGCCAGAGGTTATGATGAGTGTCTATATGGAAGAAGATGAGGGCCATGTGGCAGTGTTTTGGTTTGAATTGTGGTGTGGCAGTGGGAAGAGATGACTGGGTCCACCTGGGCTTGAACTCTGGTGTGATTCCCCTTGGAGACTGAGTTCTGGAACTGACCTCAGAGAAGTATTGCCGTGAATTGTGTCGGGATGTTAGGAGGCCACGCATGAGAGTCGCCCTTGGAAACTGAGATCTAGGCCCAGGCTGGCTTTCCACAGAGCACTGGGAATCTCAGCCCGGATATCACATGATTTTATTCTAAAAGACCTGGCAGCCATCGTGGAGAGTCCAAACACACGTGGACCTCACATTGTAGACCTCAATGGGCCTGGCTTCCTGTGACCTTTTGGCCACTCTTTGGGAAGCCTTGTTTGTGAGAGTTCCCCAGAGCTTTCGTCGAAATGAGCTTCCTCACCATTTAATGGTTCCTGAAGGAATGGAAACCCACAGTGCCTCCAACTTCATCCTTTAAAAATGGCTAGCTAGATAAATACCATGACATTTTTGAAATTCCCATGACCAGGTGGCACTGGAGAACCTTTGGATGTCCTGTTGCTGATCATGAGTGTACCAGACAGTGCCTTGATTGACTGGGTTTCATGAAAATGGTGTAAAACAGAGATGCCAGTAAGTTGGGGCCTGCTGAGTAGTGGGCCTAGAGCAGTGGTGTGCAGGTGTGTGATAAAACATCTGTGGTGGGGCCATGTGGATCTGCCATTGGCTTCCAAATGGCTTGTGACTGACATGGTGCAGTGAGCAGACCCTTCTATGTAAAGGCATCTTGTTATATGGAGAGGTTTCAGGGCAATGTTCAGAATCAGGTTGCTATGGTCAAGGGGGCAAGCTCTGTGGGATAGAAGCCTGGCTGGTGCATTCTTTTAGGACCTTGACACACCACAAGTGGCAGAACTCCCTCCAGCACTGTGTCCCAGTTGAACTCCTTGTATTTCCTGAAGCAAATTCCAAACTCCCAGTGCAGCAGCAAGAAACACCAGGAAAAGTGGAGGATGACCAAATGGCTTCACAGACCACACAGGGAGACACTTAGACCACAGTGGCCACAGTTTACCTGCAAAGAGAGAATTCAGCACTTCTGCCTCATGTTCATTGGAAAATCAGAAACCATGTCCTCCAGGTCACATAGATGCAGACCTGGTTTGATGGTCTCACTACAAAGGAAGCTAAAGCTCCTGAAAACAACATATATTTCAAGTGCCCAACCTCAGAAGCAGTTTCTCACAAAGTCTTTAGGCCAGCAGAGCTCCACGTTTGTGGAGTGTTTACCCTGTCCCTTACTCATGGAAACTAGTCTACCACCTCCAAGGTTGTTAACTGCTGAGCATTTTCCATTCCACATATGTATTCACAGCATTTCTAACTCTTCTCCTCTAATTGTGTCTTACTTATTGTGAAGGTAATGTCAAGGCAATGTTCTGGATGAGAGTGGGAAGATTTTTTTGTAGCACATATTGGCCTACACATTGGATTCATTTTCCTATTTTCCGTTCGAAATACTGAATCCCTGACACTAACCCATACCCTACTAGATTGTGACTACGAATACTAATGTGATGGAGAAAAATAACTCAAACAGAATAGAAATACAGGCAGTTCAGAGCAGGCCTGGTGTATAGTTGGACTGGCCTTTGGCATTATAAAGTGTAGATGTTATAAATCTTGTCCAATTTAATAGAAATAGTTCTCCATGTGTTTTGAATGTTAACAAATATGTGAATTCCTGTCTCCCTTTCTCTGTAGCCTATTCAGCAACATGCATTTTTACATGCACATATAGAATCCTACCTCCTATCCCACGTCCATTCTTGTGAGGTGGCTGACTTGGCAGATACAAACTGTGAGAAGAGATCACTCCTCCTAAACGCTGTTGGAACTGAGAATTCAACCTCCAGGTGAGCTTCCCACTTGAACAACATGATACATAAATACATGTTCAGTAAAATAAATATTTTTGGATCTGTGGATGATAAATATTTCATGATGAATTTCGATTGGCATATATATTTCTACTCTTTAAAGTCTGTGTTTGTGTGTGTGTGTTGTTTTTTTTTTGTGTATATGTATATATACACACACACACATACACACACTCTTCAGATTTTTCAAAATATGAAATGTATGTGTCATATTATATACTCCCTAAATTCATTCATGTTCATATATGTGGATTTATAATCAACTTTTCACAAGATTATTCTCAGAAATAGTCATCCACCTGAAATACATATTTGTTTCCTAGTGCTGAAATCCTAATATTTCTACAGTAACTGATCCAGTTTAACATGAATGCAAGTAGATTCCTATGGGACATGATGTGTATTTTGACGTTCATTTTTATTCAACACTGGTACATTACTATTTCTTCAGTTGATGCACATCATAGGATATGTATTTCATCCTCAAGTTCACAAATTTCTAGGCATTTATTTCCCTTTCAATCACTTCCTGCTTCAGAACACATGTATTCCTCCACGTTTCTTGACTGGTCTTTTCATGAGACTTCTTTCCAAACACATTCTTTTCCATTTCCATAATCCCTTGTGAAGCAAAACTCACACCCCCTTCATGGTAAACCATAACCCCAATATCACCATTAGATGTATAACTGGTTAGAATGAATGGTTGTGTATCAATATTAGATTTCCTATATATTTTCAGATATCAATGCAATCCATTATTTAAAGTGGAACCTGTTATACTATTTATTCACAGTATGGTCTATTCATGCATTATCTCTATATTCATAGACCCAGGGTACACCTATTTGTACCCCCAAAGGCTAATTTATATGTCTTCAACATATTACTCCCAGAAATGGTGGAAGAAACACTCATGTCACCTGATCTACATATACATTTTATCACAGTGATATTCTGGACACAAAATGCAAAGGTCACACTTATGATTGCACCAAAGCCTCATTGGAAAGTGAGCATGGATTACTAAAAACATCCTTGTCCAGGTTGCCTAATGCTCTCAAATGTCAATGCTATTGGTGACTACACATTTGTTTCTTCCTAAGATGATATATTCAACCTCAACCCTGTTGAAAACGTCTAATCCACTCACTCACTTTATATTTTGCCTGATTTCCTAATGTCTCTATTGATATCTGCTTTCCTACATATGTTCCCCAGTTCATCATTGTGACTGACTCTTCACATGTGCTGACGTTTACATTCACTCTCTAACCGACACCCTATTGCTAAAGAAATTTTGGTCCAAATTGCATACTCACTCTTCTTCCAAAACTTACCAACAATCTTCCTAATCCTACCTACTATCCCTTTTTGACTGGATGTTCTCTTCTACATTCAATCATCCAAGGTACAAGGTCCCATGCCATTGTATATCGATTTATCTGAGACATCTGTGCAGAAAGTCATTCAAAGCTAAGTATCCCAATCAAGGGCCCAATGCCCTTCTGGCCTTCAAATCTTACTTGGATTTCTGTTTTCATACATATATTTCACCTATATATTATTATAAATATCGCAGGTTCCCAATACCATTCTTCATCCAGCAGAGTGATTCCTAAGCCAAACAGGTTCTTAACCCTAACCATACACTGTTCCCTCAATCTAACTTTACAGAAGAGCAGGGACAGAGTGGGTCTTACAATACAGGAATGTGGGGGATCTTCCACCTGCTGAGAACCTCAAAGGTCCATGCAGAAATGATCCCTGGAGAAGATGTAGGCAGCTATGAAGGACCTGAGAGAGCAGAAGTCATCTTCCATGGCAAACCTCCTGGTCGGGATGAAGGGATGTGTCTGAATGAGCCTCTCTCTTCTTAATGTAGACAAGATGGACCAAAGCAGGCCTGTGTGGAGAGCTGTTCCTTGGTGCCTATGGTTGATATTCCATTCTAACTTGTGAAAGTGTCACAGGAAGGAGCGGCAGCCTCCATCTCATGGGAGCCTTGGAAGCAACTGTTAGGACACAGTGGTTGCCAAGGCAGTGACCTCATTCAGTTCCTGAAGGAAGTGACCTCACCTCACTTCCTTGGTGATGGAACTCTCTGAACTTGGGATCCAGGAAGCCAGGCACCCAGAGCCAGTCCCAGTCCCAGTCCCAGTGGGCTCACTTGTTTGGATTTACCAAGGACAGAGTCAGTCTTTCTTGGTACCCACTGAGGTGAGGATTGCCAAATGCCAGGAAAGCTCTGCAGAGGGGCCTTTCCAGAGAAAGCAGGTAGTGGCTCACCGCTGGCTCCTGACAACTTCACAGAGTTGGCCAAGGAGGCCAGATGTGAGACAGGACAGGCCCTTTCGGGGGAACATAGTATGGCCCACCAGTCAGACGACACTCCGGGTAGTCACAGACCAACTTGGAAGGAGGTGCCTTTGTGGGTGTGGGTGTGAGTTTGTGGTTTTGTCTCATGTTCTGAGAATAGGAAGGAAAGGCGGTTTGTTTGGTTTGGAGTGAACTGTTTCTAGTAAGGCTTTTGACAAGGCGAGTGTTTCTATGTTTGTGTATTCCACTGTGTCCCTGGTTGTAGACATTAGAAAAGAGAATGCATCAATGGATGTGTCCTGTCTAGTAGAAAGCTTCCCAGCATTCATCCTGCCCAATTTATGAATGGACTGCGGCTTGCCTTATGGATGGGCAACACCTACTATCTTCCTAAGTTCCTGTTTTCTTCCTGAATTCTGGCCACTCTCCAGAATAGGCTCATGGTTTTGTGTCCAAGATATGTACCACCTCCAAGCTCGGTGACATGGCCATGTACTGGATAGTTGAAAGGAATGGTGAGCATCTCAGAAAACTCAGATATCAGTGTGACCAGGAAAGTCTCCCTGGAGAAACCCTGCTTTGGGCCTTGGGCTTACCTATCCTTCTGTGGCCCTGAATGTCAGGAAGGCCTTTGCCTCAGGGCACCCCTTTGTGAAGCCTGAAGAAAACAGTTTTCAAATGGAAATGAATGGGCATCACCTGTGGCTCTTTGCTTAATTGCTTTGCAAAGGGATGTGTCTGAATCAGCCTCTTGGCCCAGTGTGAGGCTGTGGCTTAGATTGTCAGCACCTGGTGGATCCAAAGAAAGATCCCATGTGTGCATCCAAAGCCAAATTGGCACAAAAGCAGTCATCCTGGATGAGGTCTCTCGCCTTCCTCTGTAAGGTTCCTGACCTCCATCAAGTGAGAATAGGGATCCTTTGTGTCAAATGAGTCCTTCAAAGCCATGCAGAGGCTAGCCCATAGGTGCTTGGGTTTTCTCATGACTCCAGTTCACACAAAGAATCTATACCCGGCAGTCAGTAGGCCTCCAATTGGAGAAGTAGAGCAGTATTAAAGGCAGGCCTATTTGATCACTCCAGGTCCACAGGAAGGGTGTCCAGTCCACCCTGACATTAGGCAAATGAGAGGCAAGGGAGCTTATTGTGGACACTGTCTTGGGCTGTGCCCCTCATGGAAACCTCCAGCCAGAGGTTATGATGAGTGTCTATATGGAAGAAGATGAGGGCCATGTGGCAGTGTTTTGGTTTGAATTGTGGTGTGGCAGTGGGAAGAGATGACTGGGTCCACCTGGGCTTGAACTCTGGTGTGATTCCCCTTGGAGACTGAGTTCTGGAACTGACCTCAGAGAAGTATTGCCGTGAATTGTGTCGGGATGTTAGGAGGCCACGCATGAGAGTCGCCCTTGGAAACTGAGATCTAGGCCCAGGCTGGCTTTCCACAGAGCACTGGGAATCTCAGCCCGGATATCACATGATTTTATTCTAAAAGACCTGGCAGCCATCGTGGAGAGTCCAAACACACGTGGACCTCACATTGTAGACCTCAATGGGCCTGGCTTCCTGTGACCTTTTGGCCACTCTTTGGGAAGCCTTGTTTGTGAGAGTTCCCCAGAGCTTTCGTTGAAATGAGCTTCCTCACCATTTAATGGTTCCTGAAGGAATGGAAACCCACAGTGCCTCCAACTTCATCCTTTAAAAATGGCTAGCTAGATAAATACCATGACATTTTTGAAATTCCCATGACCAGGTGGCACTGGAGAACCTTTGGATGTCCTGTTGCTGATCATGAGTGTACCAGACAGTGCCTTGATTGACTGGGTTTCATGAAAATGGTGTAAAACAGAGATGCCAGTAAGTTGGGGCCTGCGAAGTAGTGGGCCTAGAGCAGTGGTGTGCAGGTGTGTGATAAAACATCTGTGGTGGGGCCATGTGGATCTGCCATTGGCTTCCAAATGGCTTGTGACTGACATGGTGCAGTGAGCAGACCCTTCTATGTAAAGGCATCTTGTTATATGGAGAGGTTTCAGGGCAATGTTCAGAATCAGGTTGCTATGGTCAAGGGGGCAAGCTCTGTGGGATAGAAGCCTGGCTGGTGCATTCTTTTAGGACCTTGACACACCACAAGTGGCAGAACTCCCTCCAGCACTGTGTCCCAGTTGAACTCCTTGTATTTCCTGAAGCAAATTCCAAACTCCCAGTGCAGCAGCAAGAAACACCACGAAAAGTGGAGGATGACCAAATGGCTTCACAGACCACACAGGGAGACACTTAGACCACAGTGGCCACAGTTTACCTGCAAAGAGAGAATTCAGCACTTCTGCCTCATGTTCATTGGAAAATCAGAAACCATGTCCTCCAGGTCACATAGATGCAGACCTGGTTTGATGGTCTCACTACAAAGGAAGCTAAAGCTCCTGAAAACAACATATATTTCAAGTGCCCAACCTCAGAAGCAGTTTCTCACAAAGTCTTTAGGCCAGCAGAGCTCCACGTTTGTGGAGTGTTTACCCTGTCCCTTACTCATGGAAACTAGTCTACCACCTCCAAGGTTGTGAACTCCTGAGCATTTTCCATTCCACATATGTATTCACAGCATTTCTAACTCTTCTCCTCAAATTGTGTCTTACTTATTGTGAAGGTAATGTCAAGGCAATGTTCTGGATGAGAGTGGGAAGATTTTTTTGTAGCACATATTGGCCTACACATTGGATTCATTTTCCTATTTTCCGTTCGAAATACTGAATCCCTGACACTAACCCATACCCTACTAGATTGTGACTACGAATACTAATGTGATGGAGAAAAATAACTCAAACAGAATAGAAATACAGGCAGTTCAGAGCAGGCCTGGTGTATAGTTGGACTGGCCTTTGGCATTATAAAGTGTAGGTGTTATAAATCTAGTCCAATTTAATAGAAATAGTTCTCCATGTGTTTTGAATGTTAACAAATATGTGAATTCCTGTCTCCCTTTCTCTGTAGCCTATTCAGCAACATGCATTTTTACATGCACATATAGAATCCTACCTCCTATCCCACGTCCATTCTTGTGAGGTGGCTGACTTGGCAGATACAAACTGTGAGAAGAGATCACTCCTCCTAAACGCTGTTGGAACTGAGAATTCAACCTCCAGGTGAGCTTCCCACTTGAACAACATGATACATAAATACATGTTCAGTAAAATAAATATTTTTGGATCTGTGGATGATAAATATTTCATGATGAATTTCGATTGGCATATATATTTCTACTCTTTAATGTCTGTGTTTGTGTGTGTGTGTTTTTTTTTGTGTATATATATATATATATATATATATATATATATACACACACACACACACACACACACATACACACACTCTCCAGATTTTTCAAAATATGAAATGTATGTGTCATATTATATACTCCCTAAATTCATTCATGTTCATATATGTGGATTTATAATCAACTTTTCACAAGATTATTCTCAGAAATAGTCATCCACCTGAAATACATATTTGTTTCCTAGTGCTGAAATCCTAATATTTCTACAGTAACTGATCCAGTTTAACATGAATGCAAGTAGATTCCTATGGGACATGATGTGTATTTTGACGTTCATTTTTATTCAACACTGGTACATTACTATTTCTTCAGTTGATGCACATCATAGGATATGTATTTCATCCTCAAGTTCACAAATTTCTAGGCATTTATTTCCCTTTCAATCACTTCCTGCTTCAGAACACATGTATTCCTCCACGTTTCTTGACTGGTCTTTTCATGAGACTTCTTTCCAAACACATTCTTTTCCATTTCCATAATCCCTTGTGAAGCAAAACTCACACCCCCTTCATGGTAAACCATAACCCCAATATCACCATTAGATGTATAACTGGTTAGAATGAATGGTTGTGTATCAATATTAGATTTCCTATATATTTTCAGATATCAATGCAATCCATTATTTAAAGTGGAACCTGTTATACTATTTATTCACAGTATGGTCTATTCATGCATTATCTCTATATTCATAGACCCAGGGTACACCTATTTGTACCCCCAAAGGCTAATTTATATGTCTTCAACATATTACTCCCAGAAATGGTGGAAGAAACACTCATGTCACCTGATCTACATATACATTTTATCACAGTGATATTCTGGACACAAAATGCAAAGGTCACACTTATGATTGCACCAAAGCCTCATTGGAAAGTGAGCATGGATTACTAAAAACATCCTTGTCCAGGTTGCCTAATGCTCTCAAATGTCAATGCTATTGGTGACTACACATTTGTTTCTTCCTAAGATGATATATTCAACCTCAACCCTGTTGAAAACGTCTAATCCACTCACTCACTTTATATTTTGCCTGATTTCCTAATGTCTCTATTGATATCTGCTTTCCTACATATGTTCCCCAGTTCATCATTGTGACTGACTCTTCACATGTGCTGACGTTTACATTCACTCTCTAACCGACACCCTATTGCTAAAGAACTTTTGGTCCAAATTGCATACTCACTCTTCTTCCAAAACTTACCAACTATCTTCCTAATCCTACCTACTATCCCTTTTTGACTGGATGTTCTCTTCTACATTCAATCATCCAAGGTACAAGGTCCTATGCCATTGTGTATGGATTTATCTGAGACATCTGTGCAGAAAGTCATTCAAAGCTAAGTATCCCAATCAAGGGCCCAATGCCCTTCTGGCCTTCAAATCTTACTTGGATTTCTGTTTTCATACATATATTTCACCTATATATTATTATAAATATCGCAGGTTCCCAATACCATTCTTCATCCAGCAGAGTGATTCCTAAGCCACATCAAACAGGTTCTTAACCCTAACCATACACTGTTCCCTCAATCTAACTTTACAGAAGAGCAGGGACAGAGTGGGTCTTACAATACAGGAATGTGGGGGATCTTCCACCTGCTGAGAACCTCAAAGGTCCATGCAGAAATGATCCCTGGAGAAGATGTAGGCAGCTATGAAGGACCTGAGAGAGCAGAAGTCATCTTCCATGGCCAACCACCTGGTCGGGATGAAGGGATGTGTCTGAATGAGCCTCTCTCTTCTTAATGTAGACAAGATGGACCAAAGCAGGCCTGTGTGGAGAGCTGTTCCTTGGTGCCTATGGTTGATATTCCATTCTAACTTGTGAAGGTGTCACAGGAAGGAGGGGCAGCCTCCATCTCATGGGAGCCTTGGAAGCAACTGTTAGGACACAGTGGTTGCCAAGGCAGTGACCTCATTCAGTTCCTGAAGGAAGTGACCTCACCTCACTTCCTTGGTGATGGAACTCTCTGAACTTGGGATCCAGGAAGCCAGGCACCCAGAGCCAGTCCCAGTCCCAGTCCCAGTGGGCTCACTTGTTTGGATTTACCAAGGACAGAGTCAGTCTTTCTTGGTACCCACTGAGGTGAGGATTGCCAAATGCCAGGAAAGCTCTGCAGAGGGGCCTTTCCAGAGAAAGCAGGTAGTGGCTCACCGCTGGCTCCTGACAACTTCACAGAGTTGGCCAAGGAGGCCAGATGTGAGACAGGACAGGCCCTTTCGGGGGAACATAGTATGGCCCACCAGTCAGACGACACTCCGGGTAGTCACAGACCA
The DNA here is from genome assembly GCF_964194105.1 of Spermophilus citellus. NCBI lineage: Eukaryota > Metazoa > Chordata > Mammalia > Rodentia > Sciuridae > Spermophilus > Spermophilus citellus. The sequence continues at coordinate 140,646 of NW_027673193.1, read as the reverse complement.
ACTTGGAAGGAGGTGCCTTTGTGGGTGTGGGTGTGAGTTTGTGGTTTTGTCTCATGTTCTGAGAATAGGAAGGAAAGGCGGTTTGTTTGGTTTGGAGTGAACTGTTTCTAGTAAGGCTTTTGACAAGGCGAGTGTTTCTATGTTTGTGTATTCCACTGTGTCCCTGGTTGTAGACATTAGAAAAGAGAATGCATCAATGGATGTGTCCTGTCTAGTAGAAAGCTTCCCAGCATTCATCCTGCCCAATTTATGAATGGACTGCGGCTTGCCTTATGGATGGGCAACACCTACTATCTTCCTAAGTTCCTGTTTTCTTCCTGAATTCTGGCCACTCTCATGGTTTTGTGTCCAAGATATGTACCACCTCCAAGCTCGGTGACATGGCCATGTACTGGATAGTTGAAAGGAATGGTGAGCATCTCAGAAAACTCAGATATCAGTGTGACCAGGAAAGTCTCCCTGGAGAAACCCTGCTTTGGGCCTTGGGCTTACCTATCCTTCTGTGGCCCTGAATGTCAGGAAGGCCTTTGCCTCAGGGCACCCCTTTGTGAAGCCTGAAGAAAACAGTTTTCAAATGGAAATGAATGGGCATCACCTGTGGCTCTTTGCTTAATTGCTTTGCAAAGGGATGTGTCTGAATCAGCCTCTTGGCCCAGTGTGAGGCTGTGGCTTAGATTGTCAGCACCTGGTGGATCCAAAGAAAGATCCCATGTGTGCATCCAAAGCCAAATTGGCACAAAAGCAGTCATCCTGGATGAGGTCTCTCGCCTTCCTCTGTAAGGTTCCTGACCTCCATCAAGTGAGAATAGGGATCCTTTGTGTCAAATGAGTCCTTCAAAGCCATGCAGAGGCTAGCCCATAGGTGCTTGGGTTTTCTCATGACTCCAGTTCACACAAAGAATCTATACCCGGCAGTCAGTAGGCCTCCAATTGGAGAAGTAGAGCAGTATTAAAGGCAGGCCTATTTGATCACTCCAGGTCCACAGGAAGGGTGTCCAGTCCACCCTGACATTAGGCAAATGAGAGGCAAGGGAGCTTATTGTGGACACTGTCTTGGGCTGTGCCCCTCATGGAAACCTCCAGCCAGAGGTTATGATGAGTGTCTATATGGAAGAAGATGAGGGCCATGTGGCAGTGTTTTGGTTTGAATTGTGGTGTGGCAGTGGGAAGAGATGACTGGGTCCACCTGGGCTTGAACTCTGGTGTGATTCCCCTTGGAGACTGAGTTCTGGAACTGACCTCAGAGAAGTATTGCCGTGAATTGTGTCGGGATGTTAGGAGGCCACGCATGAGAGTCGCCCTTGGAAACTGAGATCTAGGCCCAGGCTGGCTTTCCACAGAGCACTGGGAATCTCAGCCCGGATATCACATGATTTTATTCTAAAAGACCTGGCAGCCATCGTGGAGAGTCCAAACACACGTGGACCTCACATTGTAGACCTCAATGGGCCTGGCTTCCTGTGACCTTTTGGCCACTCTTTGGGAAGCCTTGTTTGTGAGAGTTCCCCAGAGCTTTCGTTGAAATGAGCTTCCTCACCATTTAATGGTTCCTGAAGGAATGGAAACCCACAGTGCCTCCAACTTCATCCTTTAAAAATGGCTAGCTAGATAAATACCATGACATTTTTGAAATTCCCATGACCAGGTGGCACTGGAGAACCTTTGGATGTCCTGTTGCTGATCATGAGTGTACCAGACAGTGCCTTGATTGACTGGGTTTCATGAAAATGGTGTAAAACAGAGATGCCAGTAAGTTGGGGCCTGCTGAGTAGTGGGCCTAGAGCAGTGGTGTGCAGGTGTGTGATAAAACATCTGTGGTGGGGCCATGTGGATCTGCCATTGGCTTCCAAATGGCTTGTGACTGACATGGTGCAGTGAGCAGACCCTTCTATGTAAAGGCATCTTGTTATATGGAGAGGTTTCAGGGCAATGTTCAGAATCAGGTTGCTATGGTCAAGGGGGCAAGCTCTGTGGGATAGAAGCCTGGCTGGTGCATTCTTTTAGGACCTTGACACACCACAAGTGGCAGAACTCCCTCCAGCACTGTGTCCCAGTTGAACTCCTTGTATTTCCTGAAGCAAATTCCAAACTCCCAGTGCAGCAGCAAGAAACACCACGAAAAGTGGAGGATGACCAAATGGCTTCACAGACCACACAGGGAGACACTTAGACCACAGTGGCCACAGTTTACCTGCAAAGAGAGAATTCAGCACTTCTGCCTCATGTTCATTGGAAAATCAGAAACCATGTCCTCCAGGTCACATAGATGCAGACCTGGTTTGATGGTCTCACTACAAAGGAAGCTAAAGCTCCTGAAAACAACATATATTTCAAGTGCCCAACCTCAGAAGCAGTTTCTCACAAAGTCTTTAGGCCAGCAGAGCTCCACGTTTGTGGAGTGTTTACCCTGTCCCTTACTCATGGAAACTAGTCTACCACCTCCAAGGTTGTGAACTCCTGAGCATTTTCCATTCCACATATGTATTCACAGCATTTCTAACTCTTCTCCTCAAATTGTGTCTTACTTATTGTGAAGGTAATGTCAAGGCAATGTTCTGGATGAGAGTGGGAAGATTTTTTTGTAGCACATATTGGCCTACACATTGGATTCATTTTCCTATTTTCCGTTCGAAATACTGAATCCCTGACACTAACCCATACCCTACTAGATTGTGACTACGAATACTAATGTGATGGAGAAAAATAACTCAAACAGAATAGAAATACAGGCAGTTCAGAGCAGGCCTGGTGTATAGTTGGACTGGCCTTTGGCATTATAAAGTGTAGGTGTTATAAATCTAGTCCAATTTAATAGAAATAGTTCTCCATGTGTTTTGAATGTTAACAAATATGTGAATTCCTGTCTCCCTTTCTCTGTAGCCTATTCAGCAACATGCATTTTTACATGCACATATAGAATCCTACCTCCTATCCCACGTCCATTCTTGTGAGGTGGCTGACTTGGCAGATACAAACTGTGAGAAGAGATCACTCCTCCTAAACGCTGTTGGAACTGAGAATTCAACCTCCAGGTGAGCTTCCCACTTGAACAACATGATACATAAATACATGTTCAGTAAAATAAATATTTTTGGATCTGTGGATGATAAATATTTCATGATGAATTTCGATTGGCATATATATTTCTACTCTTTAATGTCTGTGTTTGTGTGTGTGTGTTTTTTTTTTGTGTATATATATATATATATATATATATATATATACACACACACACACACACACACACATACACACACTCTCCAGATTTTTCAAAATATGAAATGTATGTGTCATATTATATACTCCCTAAATTCATTCATGTTCATATATGTGGATTTATAATCAACTTTTCACAAGATTATTCTCAGAAATAGTCATCCACCTGAAATACATATTTGTTTCCTAGTGCTGAAATCCTAATATTTCTACAGTAACTGATCCAGTTTAACATGAATGCAAGTAGATTCCTATGGGACATGATGTGTATTTTGACGTTCATTTTTATTCAACACTGGTACATTACTATTTCTTCAGTTGATGCACATCATAGGATATGTATTTCATCCTCAAGTTCACAAATTTCTAGGCATTTATTTCCCTTTCAATCACTTCCTGCTTCAGAACACATGTATTCCTCCACGTTTCTTGACTGGTCTTTTCATGAGACTTCTTTCCAAACACATTCTTTTCCATTTCCATAATCCCTTGTGAAGCAAAACTCACACCCCCTTCATGGTAAACCATAACCCCAATATCACCATTAGATGTATAACTGGTTAGAATGAATGGTTGTGTATCAATATTAGATTTCCTATATATTTTCAGATATCAATGCAATCCATTATTTAAAGTGGAACCTGTTATACTATTTATTCACAGTATGGTCTATTCATGCATTATCTCTATATTCATAGACCCAGGGTACACCTATTTGTACCCCCAAAGGCTAATTTATATGTCTTCAACATATTACTCCCAGAAATGGTGGAAGAAACACTCATGTCACCTGATCTACATATACATTTTATCACAGTGATATTCTGGACACAAAATGCAAAGGTCACACTTATGATTGCACCAAAGCCTCATTGGAAAGTGAGCATGGATTACTAAAAACATCCTTGTCCAGGTTGCCTAATGCTCTCAAATGTCAATGCTATTGGTGACTACACATTTGTTTCTTCCTAAGATGATATATTCAACCTCAACCCTGTTGAAAACGTCTAATCCACTCACTCACTTTATATTTTGCCTCATTTCCTAATGTCTCTATTGATATCTGCTTTCCTACATATGTTCCCCAGTTCATCATTGTGACTGACTCTTCACATGTGCTGACGTTTACATTCACTCTCTAACCGACACCCTATTGCTAAAGAAATTTTGGTCCAAATTGCATACTCACTCTTCTTCCAAAACTTACCAACAATCTTCCTAATCCTACCTACTATCCCTTTTTGACTGGATGTTCTCTTCTACATTCAATCATCCAAGGTACAAGGTCCCATGCCATTGTATATCGATTTATCTGAGACATCTGTGCAGAAAGTCATTCAAAGCTAAGTATCCCAATCAAGGGCCCAATGCCCTTCTGGCCTTCAAATCTTACTTGGATTTCTGTTTTCATACATATATTTCACCTATATATTATTATAAATATCGCAGGTTCCCAATACCATTCTTCATCCAGCAGAGTGATTCCTAAGCCAAACAGGTTCTTAACCCTAACCATACACTGTTCCCTCAATCTAACTTTACAGAAGAGCAGGGACAGAGTGGGTCTTACAATACAGGAATGTGGGGGATCTTCCACCTGCTGAGAACCTCAAAGGTCCATGCAGAAATGATCCCTGGAGAAGATGTAGGCAGCTATGAAGGACCTGAGAGAGCAGAAGTCATCTTCCATGGCAAACCTCCTGGTCGGGATGAAGGGATGTGTCTGAATGAGCCTCTCTCTTCTTAATGTAGACAAGATGGACCAAAGCAGGCCTGTGTGGAGAGCTGTTCCTTGGTGCCTATGGTTGATATTCCATTCTAACTTGTGAAAGTGTCACAGGAAGGAGGGGCAGCCTCCATCTCATGGGAGCCTTGGAAGCAACTGTTAGGACACAGTGGTTGCCAAGGCAGTGACCTCATTCAGTTCCTGAAGGAAGTGACCTCACCTCACTTCCTTGGTGATGGAACTCTCTGAACTTGGGATCCAGGAAGCCAGGCACCCAGAGCCAGTCCCAGTCCCAGTCCCAGTGGGCTCACTTGTTTGGATTTACCAAGGACAGAGTCAGTCTTTCTTGGTACCCACTGAGGTGAGGATTGCCAAATGCCAGGAAAGCTCTGCAGAGGGGCCTTTCCAGAGAAAGCAGGTAGTGGCTCACCGCTGGCTCCTGACAACTTCACAGAGTTGGCCAAGGAGGCCAGATGTGAGACAGGACAGGCCCTTTCGGGGGAACATAGTATGGCCCACCAGTCAGACGACACTCCGGGTAGTCACAGACCAACTTGGAAGGAGGTGCCTTTGTGGGTGTGGGTGTGAGTTTGTGGTTTTGTCTCATGTTCTGAGAATAGGTAGGAAAGGCGGTTTGTTTGGTTTGGAGTGGACTGTTTCTAGTAAGGCTTTTGACAAGGCGAGTGTTTCTATGTTTGTGTATTCCACTGTGTCCCTGGTTGTAGACATTAGAAAAGAGAATGCATCAATGGATGTGTCCTGTCTAGTAGAAAGCTTCCCAGCATTCATCCTGCCCAATTTATGAATGGACTGCGGCTTGCCTTATGGATGGGCAACACCTACTATCTTCCTAAGTTCCTGTTTTCTTCCTGAATTCTGGCCACTCTCCAGAATAGGCTCATGGTTTTGTGTCCAAGATATGTACCACCTCCAAGCTCGGTGACATGGCCATGTACTGGATAGTTGAAAGGAATGGTGAGCATCTCAGAAAACTCAGATATCAGTGTGACCAGGAAAGTCTCCCTGGAGAAACCCTGCTTTGGGCCTTGGGCTTACCTATCCTTCTGTGGCCCTGAATGTCAGGAAGGCCTTTGCCTCAGGGCACCCCTTTGTGAAGCCTGAAGAAAACAGTTTTCAAATGGAAATGAATGGGCATCACCTGTGGCTCTTTGCTTAATTGCTTTGCAAAGGGATGTGTCTGAATCAGCCTCTTGGCCCAGTGTGAGGCTGTGGCTTAGATTGTCAGCACCTGGTGGATCCAAAGAAAGATCCCATGTGTGCATCCAAAGCCAAATTGGCACAAAAGCAGTCATCCTGGATGAGGTCTCTCGCCTTCCTCTGTAAGGTTCCTGACCTCCATCAAGTGAGAATAGGGATCCTTTGTGTCAAATGAGTCCTTCAAAGCCATGCAGAGGCTAGCCCATAGGTGCTTGGGTTTTCTCATGACTCCAGTTCACACAAAGAATCTATACCCGGCAGTCAGTAGGCCTCCAATTGGAGAAGTAGAGCAGTATTAAAGGCAGGCCTATTTGATCACTCCAGGTCCACAGGAAGGGTGTCCAGTCCACCCTGACATTAGGCAAATGAGAGGCAAGGGAGCTTATTGTGGACACTGTCTTGGGCTGTGCCCCTCATGGAAACCTCCAGCCAGAGGTTATGATGAGTGTCTATATGGAAGAAGATGAGGGCCATGTGGCAGTGTTTTGGTTTGAATTGTGGTGTGGCAGTGGGAAGAGATGACTGGGTCCACCTGGGCTTGAACTCTGGTGTGATTCCCCTTGGAGACTGAGTTCTGGAACTGACCTCAGAGAAGTATTGCCGTGAATTGTGTCGGGATGTTAGGAGGCCACGCATGAGAGTCGCCCTTGGAAACTGAGATCTAGGCCCAGGCTGGCTTTCCACAGAGCACTGGGAATCTCAGCCCGGATATCACATGATTTTATTCTAAAAGACCTGGCAGCCATCGTGGAGAGTCCAAACACACGTGGACCTCACATTGTAGACCTCAATGGGCCTGGCTTCCTGTGACCTTTTGGCCACTCTTTGGGAAGCCTTGTTTGTGAGAGTTCCCCAGAGCTTTCGTCGAAATGAGCTTCCTCACCATTGAATGGTTCCTGAAGGAATGGAAACCCACAGTGCCTCCAACTTCATCCTTTAAAAATGGCTAGCTAGATAAATACCATGACATTTTTGAAATTCCCATGACCAGGTGGCACTGGAGAACCTTTGGATGTCCTGTTGCTGATCATGAGTGTACCAGACAGTGCCTTGATTGACTGGGTTTCATGAAAATGGTGTAAAACAGAGATGCCAGTAAGTTGGGGCCTGCTGAGTAGTGGGCCTAGAGCAGTGGTGTGCAGGTGTGTGATAAAACATCTGTGGTGGGGCCATGTGGATCTGCCATTGGCTTCCAAATGGCTTGTGACTGACATGGTGCAGTGAGCAGACCCTTCTATGTAAAGGCATCTTGTTATATGGAGAGGTTTCAGGGCAATGTTCAGAATCAGGTTGCTATGGTCAAGGGGGCAAGCTCTGTGGGATAGAAGCCTGGCTGGTGCATTCTTTTAGGACCTTGACACACCACAAGTGGCAGAACTCCCTCCAGCACTGTGTCCCAGTTGAACTCCTTGTATTTCCTGAAGCAAATTCCAAACTCCCAGTGCAGCAGCAAGAAACACCAGGAAAAGTGGAGGATGACCAAATGGCTTCACAGACCACACAGGGAGACACTTAGACCACAGTGGCCACAGTTTACCTGCAAAGAGAGAATTCAGCACTTCTGCCTCATGTTCATTGGAAAATCAGAAACCATGTCCTCCAGGTCACATAGATGCAGACCTGGTTTGATGGTCTCACTACAAAGGAAGCTAAAGCTCCTGAAAACAACATATATTTCAAGTGCCCAACCTCAGAAGCAGTTTCTCACAAAGTCTTTAGGCCAGCAGAGCTCCACGTTTGTGGAGTGTTTACCCTGTCCCTTACTCATGGAAACTAGTCTACCACCTCCAAGGTTGTGAACTCCTGAGCAGTTTCCATTCCACATATGTATTCACAGCATTTCTAACTCTTCTCCTCTAATTGTGTCTTACTTATTGTGAAGGTAATGTCAAGGCAATGTTCTGGATGAGAGTGGGAAGATTTTTTTGTAGCACATATTGGCCTACACATTGGATTCATTTTCCTATTTTCCGTTCGAAATACTGAATCCCTGACACTAACCCATACCCTACTAGATTGTGACTACGAATACTAATGTGATGGAGAAAAATAACTCAAACAGAATAGAAATACAGGCAGTTCAGAGCAGGCCTGGTGTATAGTTGGACTGGCCTTTGGCATTATAAAGTGTAGGTGTTATAAATCTAGTCCAATTTAATAGAAATAGTTCTCCATGTGTTTTGAATGTTAACAAATATGTGAATTCCTGTCTCCCTTTCTCTGTAGCCTATTCAGCAACATGCATTTTTACATGCACATATAGAATCCTACCTCCTATCCCACGTCCATTCTTGTGAGGTGGCTGACTTGGCAGATACAAACTGTGAGAAGAGATCACTCCTCCTAAACGCTGTTGGAACTGAGAATTCAACCTCCAGGTGAGCTTCCCACTTGAACAACATGATACATAAATACATGTTCAGTAAAATAAATATTTTTGGATCTGTGGATGATAAATATTTCATGATGAATTTCGATTGGCATATATATTTCTACTCTTTAATGTCTGTGTTTGTGTGTGTGTGTTTTTTTTTGTGTATATATATATATATATATATATATATATATATATATATATACACACACACACACACACACATACACACACTCTCCAGATTTTTCAAAATATGAAATGTATGTGTCATATTATATACTCCCTAAATTCATTCATGTTCATATATGTGGATTTATAATCAATGTTTCACAAGATTATTCTCAGAAATAGTCATCCACCTGAAATACATATTTGTTTCCTAGTGCTGAAATCCTAATATTTCTACAGTAACTGACCCAGTTTAACATGAATGCAAGTAGATTCCTATGGGACATGATGTGTATTTTGACGTTCATTTTTATTCAACACTGGTACATTACTATTTCTTCAGTTGATGCACATCATAGGATATGTATTTCATCCTCAAGTTCACAAATTTCTAGGCATTTATTTCCCTTTCAATCACTTCCTGCTTCAGAACACATGTATACCTCCACGTTTCTTGACTGGTCTTTTCATGAGACTTCTTTCCAAACACATTCTTTTCCATTTCCATAATCCCTTGTGAAGCAAAACTCACACCCCCTTCATGGTAAACCATAACCCCAATATCACCATTAGATGTATAACTGGTTAGAATGAATGGTTGTGTATCAATATTAGATTTCCTATATATTTTCAGATATCAATGCAATCCATTATATAAATTGGAACCTGTTATAATATTTATTCACAGTATGGTCTATTCATGCATTATCTCTATATTCATAGACCCAGGGTACACCTATTTGTACCCCCAAAGGCTAATTTATATGTCTTCAACATATTACTCCCAGAAATGGTGGAAGAAACACTCATGTCACCTGATCTACATATACATTTTATCACAGTGATATTCTGGACACAAAATGCAAAGGTCACACTTATGATTGCACCAAAGCCTCATTGGAAAGTGAGCATGGATTACTAAAAACATCCTTGTCCAGGTTGCCTAATGCTCTCAAATGTCAATGCTATTGGTGACTACACATTTGTTTCTTACTAAGATGATATATTCAACCTCAACCCTGTTGAAAATGTCTAATCCACTCACTCACTTTATACTTTGCCTGATTTCCTAATGTCTCTATTGATATCTGCTTTCCTACATATGTTCCCCAGTTCATCATTGTGACTGACTCTTCACATGTGCTGACGTTTACATTCACTCTCTAACCGACACCCTATTGCTAAAGAACTTTTGGTCCAAATTGCATACTCACTCTTCTTCCAAAACTTACCAACTATCTTCCTAATCCTACCTACTATCCCTTTTTGACTGGATGTTCTCTTCTACATTCAATCATCCAAGGTACAAGGTCCTATGCCATTGTGTATCGATTTATCTGAGACATCTGTGCAGAAAGTCATTCAAAGCTAAGTATCCCAATCAAGGGCCCAATGCCCTTCTGGCCTTCAAATCTTACTTGGATTTCTGTTTTCATACATATATTTCACCTATATATTATTATAAATATCGCAGGTTCCCAATACCATTCTTCATCCAGCAGAGTGATTCCTAAGCCACATCAAACAGGTTCTTAACCCTAACCATTGACTGTTCCCTCAATCTAACTTTACAGAAGAGCAGGGACAGAGTGGGTCTTACAATACAGGAATGTGGGGGATCTTCCACCTGCTGAGAACCTCAAAGGTCCATGCAGAAATGATCCCTGGAGAAGATGTAGGCAGCTATGAAGGACCTGAGAGAGCAGAAGTCATCTTCCATGGCAAACCTCCTGGTCGGGATGAAGGGATGTGTCTGAATGAGCCTCTCTCTTCTTAATGTAGACAAGATGGACCAAAGCAGGCCTGTGTGGAGAGCTGTTCCTTGGTGCCTATGGTTGATATTCCATTCTAACTTGTGAAGGTGTCACAGGAAGGAGGGGCAGCCTCCATCTCATGGGAGCCTTGGAAGCAACTGTTAGGACACAGTGGTTGCCAAGGCAGTGACCTCATTCAGTTCCTGAAGGAAGTGACCTCACCTCACTTCCTTGGTGATGGAACTCTCTGAACTTGGGATCCAGGAAGCCAGGCACCCAGAGCCAGTCCCAGTCCCAGTCCCAGTGGGCTCACTTGTTTGGATTTACCAAGGACAGAGTCAGTCTTTCTTGGTACCCACTGAGGTGAGGATTGCCAAATGCCAGGAAAGCTCTGCAGAGGGGCCTTTCCAGAGAAAGCAGGTAGTGGCTCACCGCTGGCTCCTGACAACTTCACAGAGTTGGCCAAGGAGGCCAGATGTGAGACAGGACAGGCCCTTTCGGGGGAACATAGTATGGCCCACCAGTCAGACGACACTCCGGGTAGTCACAGACCAACTTGGAAGGAGGTGCCTTTGTGGGTGTGGGTGTGAGTTTGTGGTTTTGTCTCATGTTCTGAGAATAGGAAGGAAAGGCGGTTTGTTTGGTTTGGAGTGAACTGTTTCTAGTAAGGCTTTTGACAAGGCGAGTGTTTCTATGTTTGTGTATTCCACTGTGTCCCTGGTTGTAGACATTAGAAAAGAGAATGCATCAATGGATGTGTCCTGTCTAGTAGAAAGCTTCCCAGCATTCATCCTGCCCAATTTATGAATGGACTGCGGCTTGCCTTATGGATGGGCAACACCTACTATCTTCCTAAGTTCCTGTTTTCTTCCTGAATTCTGGCCACTCTCCAGAATAGGCTCATGGTTTTGTGTCCAAGATATGTACCACCTCCAAGCTCGGTGACATGGCCATGTACTGGATAGTTGAAAGGAATGGTGAGCATCTCAGAAAACTCAGATATCAGTGTGACCAGGAAAGTCTCCCTGGAGAAACCCTGCTTTGGGCCTTGGGCTTACCTATCCTTCTGTGGCCCTGAATGTCAGGAAGGCCTTTGCCTCAGGGCACCCCTTTGTGAAGCCTGAAGAAAACAGTTTTCAAATGGAAATGAATGGGCATCACCTGTGGCTCTTTGCTTAATTGCTTTGCAAAGGGATGTGTCTGAATCAGCCTCTTGGCCCAGTGTGAGGCTGTGGCTTAGATTGTCAGCACCTGGTGGATCCAAAGAAAGATCCCATGTGTGCATCCAAAGCCAAATTGGCACAAAAGCAGTCATCCTGGATGAGGTCTCTCGCCTTCCTCTGTAAGGTTCCTGACCTCCATCAAGTGAGAATAGGGATCCTTTGTGTCAAATGAGTCCTTCAAAGCCATGCAGAGGCTAGCCCATAGGTGCTTGGGTTTTCTCATGACTCCAGTTCACACAAAGAATCTATACCCGGCAGTCAGTAGGCCTCCAATTGGAGAAGTAGAGCAGTATTAAAGGCAGGCCTATTTGATCACTCCAGGTCCACAGGAAGGGTGTCCAGTCCACCCTGACATTAGGCAAATGAGAGGCAAGGGAGCTTATTGTGGACACTGTCTTGGGCTGTGCCCCTCATGGAAACCTCCAGCCAGAGGTTATGATGAGTGTCTATATGGAAGAAGATGAGGGCCATGTGGCAGTGTTTTGGTTTGAATTGTGGTGTGGCAGTGGGAAGAGATGACTGGGTCCACCTGGGCTTGAACTCTGGTGTGATTCCCCTTGGAGACTGAGTTCTGGAACTGACCTCAGAGAAGTATTGCCGTGAATTGTGTCGGGATGTTAGGAGGCCACGCATGAGAGTCGCCCTTGGAAACTGAGATCTAGGCCCAGGCTGGCTTTCCACAGAGCACTGGGAATCTCAGCCCGGATATCACATGATTTTATTCTAAAAGACCTGGCAGCCATCGTGGAGAGTCCAAACACACGTGGACCTCACATTGTAGACCTCAATGGGCCTGGCTTCCTGTGACCTTTTGGCCACTCTTTGGGAAGCCTTGTTTGTGAGAGTTCCCCAGAGCTTTCGTTGAAATGAGCTTCCTCACCATTTAATGGTTCCTGAAGGAATGGAAACCCACAGTGCCTCCAACTTCATCCTTTAAAAATGGCTAGCTAGATAAATACCATGACATTTTTGAAATTCCCATGACCAGGTGGCACTGGAGAACCTTTGGATGTCCTGTTGCTGATCATGAGTGTACCAGACAGTGCCTTGATTGACTGGGTTTCATGAAAATGGTGTAAAACAGAGATGCCAGTAAGTTGGGGCCTGCTGAGTAGTGGGCCTAGAGCAGTGGTGTGCAGGTGTGTGATAAAACATCTGTGGTGGGGCCATGTGGATCTGCCATTGGCTTCCAAATGGCTTGTGACTGACATGGTGCAGTGAGCAGACCCTTCTATGTAAAGGCATCTTGTTATATGGAGAGGTTTCAGGGCAATGTTCAGAATCAGGTTGCTATGGTCAAGGGGGCAAGCTCTGTGGGATAGAAGCCTGGCTGGTGCATTCTTTTAGGACCTTGACACACCACAAGTGGCAGAACTCCCTCCAGCACTGTGTCCCAGTTGAACTCCTTGTATTTCCTGAAGCAAATTCCAAACTCCCAGTGCAGCAGCAAGAAACACCAGGAAAAGTGGAGGATGACCAAATGGCTTCACAGACCACACAGGGAGACACTTAGACCACAGTGGCCACAGTTTACCTGCAAAGAGAGAATTCAGCACTTCTGCCTCATGTTCATTGGAAAATCAGAAACCATGTCCTCCAGGTCACATAGATGCAGACCTGGTTTGATGGTCTCACTACAAAGGAAGCTAAAGCTCCTGAAAACAACATATATTTCAAGTGCCCAACCTCAGAAGCAGTTTCTCACAAAGTCTTTAGGCCAGCAGAGCTCCACGTTTGTGGAGTGTTTACCCTGTCCCTTACTCATGGAAACTAGTCTACCACCTCCAAGGTTGTGAACTCCTGAGCAGTTTCCATTCCACATATGTATTCACAGCATTTCTAACTCTTCTCCTCTAATTGTGTCTTACTTATTGTGAAGGTAATGTCAAGGCAATGTTCTGGATGAGAGTGGGAAGATTTTTTTGTAGCACATATTGGCCTACACATTGGATTCATTTTCCTATTTTCCGTTCGAAATACTGAATCCCTGACACTAACCCATACCCTACTAGATTGTGACTACGAATACTAATGTGATGGAGAAAAATAACTCAAACAGAATAGAAATACAGGCAGTTCAGAGCAGGCCTGGTGTATAGTTGGACTGGCCTTTGGCATTATAAAGTGTAGGTGTTATAAATCTAGTCCAATTTAATAGAAATAGTTCTCCATGTGTTTTGAATGTTAACAAATATGTGAATTCCTGTCTCCCTTTCTCTGTAGCCTATTCAGCAACATGCATTTTTACATGCACATATAGAATCCTACCTCCTATCCCACGTCCATTCTTGTGAGGTGGCTGACTTGGCAGATACAAACTGTGAGAAGAGATCACTCCTCCTAAACGCTGTTGGAACTGAGAATTCAACCTCCAGGTGAGCTTCCCACTTGAACAACATGATACATAAATACATGTTCAGTAAAATAAATATTTTTGGATCTGTGGATGATAAATATTTCATGATGAATTTCGATTGGCATATATATTTCTACTCTTTAATGTCTGTGTTTGTGTGTGTGTGTTTTTTTTTGTGTATATATATATATATATATATATATATATATATATATATATACACACACACACACACACACATACACACACTCTCCAGATTTTTCAAAATATGAAATGTATGTGTCATATTATATACTCCCTAAATTCATTCATGTTCATATATGTGGATTTATAATCAATGTTTCACAAGATTATTCTCAGAAATAGTCATCCACCTGAAATACATATTTGTTTCCTAGTGCTGAAATCCTAATATTTCTACAGTAACTGACCCAGTTTAACATGAATGCAAGTAGATTCCTATGGGACATGATGTGTATTTTGACGTTCATTTTTATTCAACACTGGTACATTACTATTTCTTCAGTTGATGCACATCATAGGATATGTATTTCATCCTCAAGTTCACAAATTTCTAGGCATTTATTTCCCTTTCAATCACTTCCTGCTTCAGAACACATGTATACCTCCACGTTTCTTGACTGGTCTTTTCATGAGACTTCTTTCCAAACACATTCTTTTCCATTTCCATAATCCCTTGTGAAGCAAAACTCACACCCCCTTCATGGTAAACCATAACCCCAATATCACCATTAGATGTATAACTGGTTAGAATGAATGGTTGTGTATCAATATTAGATTTCCTATATATTTTCAGATATCAATGCAATCCATTATATAAATTGGAACCTGTTATAATATTTATTCACAGTATGGTCTATTCATGCATTATCTCTATATTCATAGACCCAGGGTACACCTATTTGTACCCCCAAAGGCTAATTTATATGTCTTCAACATATTACTCCCAGAAATGGTGGAAGAAACACTCATGTCACCTGATCTACATATACATTTTATCACAGTGATATTCTGGACACAAAATGCAAAGGTCACACTTATGATTGCACCAAAGCCTCATTGGAAAGTGAGCATGGATTACTAAAAACATCCTTGTCCAGGTTGCCTAATGCTCTCAAATGTCAATGCTATTGGTGACTACACATTTGTTTCTTACTAAGATGATATATTCAACCTCAACCCTGTTGAAAATGTCTAATCCACTCACTCACTTTATACTTTGCCTGATTTCCTAATGTCTCTATTGATATCTGCTTTCCTACATATGTTCCCCAGTTCATCATTGTGACTGACTCTTCACATGTGCTGACGTTTACATTCACTCTCTAACCGACACCCTATTGCTAAAGAACTTTTGGTCCAAATTGCATACTCACTCTTCTTCCAAAACTTACCAACTATCTTCCTAATCCTACCTACTATCCCTTTTTGACTGGATGTTCTCTTCTACATTCAATCATCCAAGGTACAAGGTCCTATGCCATTGTGTATCGATTTATCTGAGACATCTGTGCAGAAAGTCATTCAAAGCTAAGTATCCCAATCAAGGGCCCAATGCCCTTCTGGCCTTCAAATCTTACTTGGATTTCTGTTTTCATACATATATTTCACCTATATATTATTATAAATATCGCAGGTTCCCAATACCATTCTTCATCCAGCAGAGTGATTCCTAAGCCACATCAAACAGGTTCTTAACCCTAACCATTGACTGTTCCCTCAATCTAACTTTACAGAAGAGCAGGGACAGAGTGGGTCTTACAATACAGGAATGTGGGGGATCTTCCACCTGCTGAGAACCTCAAAGGTCCATGCAGAAATGATCCCTGGAGAAGATGTAGGCAGCTATGAAGGACCTGAGAGAGCAGAAGTCATCTTCCATGGCAAACCTCCTGGTCGGGATGAAGGGATGTGTCTGAATGAGCCTCTCTCTTCTTAATGTAGACAAGATGGACCAAAGCAGGCCTGTGTGGAGAGCTGTTCCTTGGTGCCTATGGTTGATATTCCATTCTAACTTGTGAAGGTGTCACAGGAAGGAGGGGCAGCCTCCATCTCATGGGAGCCTTGGAAGCAACTGTTAGGACACAGTGGTTGCCAAGGCAGTGACCTCATTCAGTTCCTGAAGGAAGTGACCTCACCTCACTTCCTTGGTGATGGAACTCTCTGAACTTGGGATCCAGGAAGCCAGGCACCCAGAGCCAGTCCCAGTCCCAGTCCCAGTGGGCTCACTTGTTTGGATTTACCAAGGACAGAGTCAGTCTTTCTTGGTACCCACTGAGGTGAGGATTGCCAAATGCCAGGAAAGCTCTGCAGAGGGGCCTTTCCAGAGAAAGCAGGTAGTGGCTCACCGCTGGCTCCTGACAACTTCACAGAGTTGGCCAAGGAGGCCAGATGTGAGACAGGACAGGCCCTTTCGGGGGAACATAGTATGGCCCACCAGTCAGACGACACTCCGGGTAGTCACAGACCAACTTGGAAGGAGGTGCCTTTGTGGGTGTGGGTGTGAGTTTGTGGTTTTGTCTCATGTTCTGAGAATAGGAAGGAAAGGCGGTTTGTTTGGTTTGGAGTGAACTGTTTCTAGTAAGGCTTTTGACAAGGCGAGTGTTTCTATGTTTGTGTATTCCACTGTGTCCCTGGTTGTAGACATTAGAAAAGAGAATGCATCAATGGATGTGTCCTGTCTAGTAGAAAGCTTCCCAGCATTCATCCTGCCCAATTTATGAATGGACTGCGGCTTGCCTTATGGATGGGCAACACCTACTATCTTCCTAAGTTCCTGTTTTCTTCCTGAATTCTGGCCACTCTCCAGAATAGGCTCATGGTTTTGTGTCCAAGATATGTACCACCTCCAAGCTCGGTGACATGGCCATGTACTGGATAGTTGAAAGGAATGGTGAGCATCTCAGAAAACTCAGATATCAGTGTGACCAGGAAAGTCTCCCTGGAGAAACCCTGCTTTGGGCCTTGGGCTTACCTATCCTTCTGTGGCCCTGAATGTCAGGAAGGCCTTTGCCTCAGGGCACCCCTTTGTGAAGCCTGAAGAAAACAGTTTTCAAATGGAAATGAATGGGCATCACCTGTGGCTCTTTGCTTAATTGCTTTGCAAAGGGATGTGTCTGAATCAGCCTCTTGGCCCAGTGTGAGGCTGTGGCTTAGATTGTCAGCACCTGGTGGATCCAAAGAAAGATCCCATGTGTGCATCCAAAGCCAAATTGGCACAAAAGCAGTCATCCTGGATGAGGTCTCTCGCCTTCCTCTGTAAGGTTCCTGACCTCCATCAAGTGAGAATAGGGATCCTTTGTGTCAAATGAGTCCTTCAAAGCCATGCAGAGGCTAGCCCATAGGTGCTTGGGTTTTCTCATGACTCCAGTTCACACAAAGAATCTATACCCGGCAGTCAGTAGGCCTCCAATTGGAGAAGTAGAGCAGTATTAAAGGCAGGCCTATTTGATCACTCCAGGTCCACAGGAAGGGTGTCCAGTCCACCCTGACATTAGGCAAATGAGAGGCAAGGGAGCTTATTGTGGACACTGTCTTGGGCTGTGCCCCTCATGGAAACCTCCAGCCAGAGGTTATGATGAGTGTCTATATGGAAGAAGATGAGGGCCATGTGGCAGTGTTTTGGTTTGAATTGTGGTGTGGCAGTGGGAAGAGATGACTGGGTCCACCTGGGCTTGAACTCTGGTGTGATTCCCCTTGGAGACTGAGTTCTGGAACTGACCTCAGAGAAGTATTGCCGTGAATTGTGTCGGGATGTTAGGAGGCCACGCATGAGAGTCGCCCTTGGAAACTGAGATCTAGGCCCAGGCTGGCTTTCCACAGAGCACTGGGAATCTCAGCCCGGATATCACATGATTTTATTCTAAAAGACCTGGCAGCCATCGTGGAGAGTCCAAACACACGTGGACCTCACATTGTAGACCTCAATGGGCCTGGCTTCCTGTGACCTTTTGGCCACTCTTTGGGAAGCCTTGTTTGTGAGAGTTCCCCAGAGCTTTCGTTGAAATGAGCTTCCTCACCATTTAATGGTTCCTGAAGGAATGGAAACCCACAGTGCCTCCAACTTCATCCTTTAAAAATGGCTAGCTAGATAAATACCATGACATTTTTGAAATTCCCATGACCAGGTGGCACTGGAGAACCTTTGGATGTCCTGTTGCTGATCATGAGTGTACCAGACAGTGCCTTGATTGACTGGGTTTCATGAAAATGGTGTAAAACAGAGATGCCAGTAAGTTGGGGCCTGCTGAGTAGTGGGCCTAGAGCAGTGGTGTGCAGGTGTGTGATAAAACATCTGTGGTGGGGCCATGTGGATCTGCCATTGGCTTCCAAATGGCTTGTGACTGACATGGTGCAGTGAGCAGACCCTTCTATGTAAAGGCATCTTGTTATATGGAGAGGTTTCAGGGCAATGTTCAGAATCAGGTTGCTATGGTCAAGGGGGCAAGCTCTGTGGGATAGAAGCCTGGCTGGTGCATTCTTTTAGGACCTTGACACACCACAAGTGGCAGAACTCCCTCCAGCACTGTGTCCCAGTTGAACTCCTTGTATTTCCTGAAGCAAATTCCAAACTCCCAGTGCAGCAGCAAGAAACACCAGGAAAAGTGGAGGATGACCAAATGGCTTCACAGACCACACAGGGAGACACTTAGACCACAGTGGCCACAGTTTACCTGCAAAGAGAGAATTCAGCACTTCTGCCTCATGTTCATTGGAAAATCAGAAACCATGTCCTCCAGGTCACATAGATGCAGACCTGGTTTGATGGTCTCACTACAAAGGAAGCTAAAGCTCCTGAAAACAACATATATTTCAAGTGCCCAACCTCAGAAGCAGTTTCTCACAAAGTCTTTAGGCCAGCAGAGCTCCACGTTTGTGGAGTGTTTACCCTGTCCCTTACTCATGGAAACTAGTCTACCACCTCCAAGGTTGTGAACTCCTGAGCAGTTTCCATTCCACATATGTATTCACAGCATTTCTAACTCTTCTCCTCTAATTGTGTCTTACTTATTGTGAAGGTAATGTCAAGGCAATGTTCTGGATGAGAGTGGGAAGATTTTTTTGTAGCACATATTGGCCTACACATTGGATTCATTTTCCTATTTTCCGTTCGAAATACTGAATCCCTGACACTAACCCATACCCTACTAGATTGTGACTACGAATACTAATGTGATGGAGAAAAATAACTCAAACAGAATAGAAATACAGGCAGTTCAGAGCAGGCCTGGTGTATAGTTGGACTGGCCTTTGGCATTATAAAGTGTAGGTGTTATAAATCTAGTCCAATTTAATAGAAATAGTTCTCCATGTGTTTTGAATGTTAACAAATATGTGAATTCCTGTCTCCCTTTCTCTGTAGCCTATTCAGCAACATGCATTTTTACATGCACATATAGAATCCTACCTCCTATCCCACGTCCATTCTTGTGAGGTGGCTGACTTGGCAGATACAAACTGTGAGAAGAGATCACTCCTCCTAAACGCTGTTGGAACTGAGAATTCAACCTCCAGGTGAGCTTCCCACTTGAACAACATGATACATAAATACATGTTCAGTAAAATAAATATTTTTGGATCTGTGGATGATAAATATTTCATGATGAATTTCGATTGGCATATATATTTCTACTCTTTAATGTCTGTGTTTGTGTGTGTGTGTTTTTTTTTGTGTATATATATATATATATATATATATATATATATATATATATACACACACACACACACACACATACACACACTCTCCAGATTTTTCAAAATATGAAATGTATGTGTCATATTATATACTCCCTAAATTCATTCATGTTCATATATGTGGATTTATAATCAATGTTTCACAAGATTATTCTCAGAAATAGTCATCCACCTGAAATACATATTTGTTTCCTAGTGCTGAAATCCTAATATTTCTACAGTAACTGACCCAGTTTAACATGAATGCAAGTAGATTCCTATGGGACATGATGTGTATTTTGACGTTCATTTTTATTCAACACTGGTACATTACTATTTCTTCAGTTGATGCACATCATAGGATATGTATTTCATCCTCAAGTTCACAAATTTCTAGGCATTTATTTCCCTTTCAATCACTTCCTGCTTCAGAACACATGTATACCTCCACGTTTCTTGACTGGTCTTTTCATGAGACTTCTTTCCAAACACATTCTTTTCCATTTCCATAATCCCTTGTGAAGCAAAACTCACACCCCCTTCATGGTAAACCATAACCCCAATATCACCATTAGATGTATAACTGGTTAGAATGAATGGTTGTGTATCAATATTAGATTTCCTATATATTTTCAGATATCAATGCAATCCATTATATAAATTGGAACCTGTTATAATATTTATTCACAGTATGGTCTATTCATGCATTATCTCTATATTCATAGACCCAGGGTACACCTATTTGTACCCCCAAAGGCTAATTTATATGTCTTCAACATATTACTCCCAGAAATGGTGGAAGAAACACTCATGTCACCTGATCTACATATACATTTTATCACAGTGATATTCTGGACACAAAATGCAAAGGTCACACTTATGATTGCACCAAAGCCTCATTGGAAAGTGAGCATGGATTACTAAAAACATCCTTGTCCAGGTTGCCTAATGCTCTCAAATGTCAATGCTATTGGTGACTACACATTTGTTTCTTACTAAGATGATATATTCAACCTCAACCCTGTTGAAAACGTCTAATCCACTCACTCACTTTATACTTTGCCTGATTTCCTAATGTCTCTATTGATATCTGCTTTCCTACATATGTTCCCCAGTTCATCATTGTGACTGACTCTTCACATGTGCTGACGTTTACATTCACTCTCTAACCGACACCCTATTGCTAAAGAACTTTTGGTCCAAATTGCATACTCACTCTTCTTCCAAAACTTACCAACTATCTTCCTAATCCTACCTACTATCCCTTTTTGACTGGATGTTCTCTTCTACATTCAATCATCCAAGGTACAAGGTCCTATGCCATTGTGTATCGATTTATCTGAGACATCTGTGCAGAAAGTCATTCAAAGCTAAGTATCCCAATCAAGGGCCCAATGCCCTTCTGGCCTTCAAATCTTACTTGGATTTCTGTTTTCATACATATATTTCACCTATATATTATTATAAATATCGCAGGTTCCCAATACCATTCTTCATCCAGCAGAGTGATTCCTAAGCCACATCAAACAGGTTCTTAACCCTAACCATTGACTGTTCCCTCAATCTAACTTTACAGAAGAGCAGGGACAGAGTGGGTCTTACAATACAGGAATGTGGGGGATCTTCCACCTGCTGAGAACCTCAAAGGTCCATGCAGAAATGATCCCTGGAGAAGATGTAGGCAGCTATGAAGGACCTGAGAGAGCAGAAGTCATCTTCCATGGCAAACCTCCTGGTCGGGATGAAGGGATGTGTCTGAATGAGCCTCTCTCTTCTTAATGTAGACAAGATGGACCAAAGCAGGCCTGTGTGGAGAGCTGTTCCTTGGTGCCTATGGTTGATATTCCATTCTAACTTGTGAAGGTGTCACAGGAAGGAGGGGCAGCCTCCATCTCATGGGAGCCTTGGAAGCAACTGTTAGGACACAGTGGTTGCCAAGGCAGTGACCTCATTCAGTTCCTGAAGGAAGTGACCTCACCTCACTTCCTTGGTGATGGAACTCTCTGAACTTGGGATCCAGGAAGCCAGGCACCCAGAGCCAGTCCCAGTCCCAGTCCCAGTGGGCTCACTTGTTTGGATTTACCAAGGACAGAGTCAGTCTTTCTTGGTACCCACTGAGGTGAGGATTGCCAAATGCCAGGAAAGCTCTGCAGAGGGGCCTTTCCAGAGAAAGCAGGTAGTGGCTCACCGCTGGCTCCTGACAACTTCACAGAGTTGGCCAAGGAGGCCAGATGTGAGACAGGACAGGCCCTTTCGGGGGAACATAGTATGGCCCACCAGTCAGACGACACTCCGGGTAGTCACAGACCAACTTGGAAGGAGGTGCCTTTGTGGGTGTGGGTGTGAGTTTGTGGTTTTGTCTCATGTTCTGAGAATAGGAAGGAAAGGCGGTTTGTTTGGTTTGGAGTGAACTGTTTCTAGTAAGGCTTTTGACAAGGCGAGTGTTTCTATGTTTGTGTATTCCACTGTGTCCCTGGTTGTAGACATTAGAAAAGAGAATGCATCAATGGATGTGTCCTGTCTAGTAGAAAGCTTCCCAGCATTCATCCTGCCCAATTTATGAATGGACTGCGGCTTGCCTTATGGATGGGCAACACCTACTATCTTCCTAAGTTCCTGTTTTCTTCCTGAATTCTGGCCACTCTCCAGAATAGGCTCATGGTTTTGTGTCCAAGATATGTACCACCTCCAAGCTCGGTGACATGGCCATGTACTGGATAGTTGAAAGGAATGGTGAGCATCTCAGAAAACTCAGATATCAGTGTGACCAGGAAAGTCTCCCTGGAGAAACCCTGCTTTGGGCCTTGGGCTTACCTATCCTTCTGTGGCCCTGAATGTCAGGAAGGCCTTTGCCTCAGGGCACCCCTTTGTGAAGCCTGAAGAAAACAGTTTTCAAATGGAAATGAATGGGCATCACCTGTGGCTCTTTGCTTAATTGCTTTGCAAAGGGATGTGTCTGAATCAGCCTCTTGGCCCAGTGTGAGGCTGTGGCTTAGATTGTCAGCACCTGGTGGATCCAAAGAAAGATCCCATGTGTGCATCCAAAGCCAAATTGGCACAAAAGCAGTCATCCTGGATGAGGTCTCTCGCCTTCCTCTGTAAGGTTCCTGACCTCCATCAAGTGAGAATAGGGATCCTTTGTGTCAAATGAGTCCTTCAAAGCCATGCAGAGGCTAGCCCATAGGTGCTTGGGTTTTCTCATGACTCCAGTTCACACAAAGAATCTATACCCGGCAGTCAGTAGGCCTCCAATTGGAGAAGTAGAGCAGTATTAAAGGCAGGCCTATTTGATCACTCCAGGTCCACAGGAAGGGTGTCCAGTCCACCCTGACATTAGGCAAATGAGAGGCAAGGGAGCTTATTGTGGACACTGTCTTGGGCTGTGCCCCTCATGGAAACCTCCAGCCAGAGGTTATGATGAGTGTCTATATGGAAGAAGATGAGGGCCATGTGGCAGTGTTTTGGTTTGAATTGTGGTGTGGCAGTGGGAAGAGATGACTGGGTCCACCTGGGCTTGAACTCTGGTGTGATTCCCCTTGGAGACTGAGTTCTGGAACTGACCTCAGAGAAGTATTGCCGTGAATTGTGTCGGGATGTTAGGAGGCCACGCATGAGAGTCGCCCTTGGAAACTGAGATCTAGGCCCAGGCTGGCTTTCCACAGAGCACTGGGAATCTCAGCCCGGATATCACATGATTTTATTCTAAAAGACCTGGCAGCCATCGTGGAGAGTCCAAACACACGTGGACCTCACATTGTAGACCTCAATGGGCCTGGCTTCCTGTGACCTTTTGGCCACTCTTTGGGAAGCCTTGTTTGTGAGAGTTCCCCAGAGCTTTCGTTGAAATGAGCTTCCTCACCATTTAATGGTTCCTGAAGGAATGGAAACCCACAGTGCCTCCAACTTCATCCTTTAAAAATGGCTAGCTAGATAAATACCATGACATTTTTGAAATTCCCATGACCAGGTGGCACTGGAGAACCTTTGGATGTCCTGTTGCTGATCATGAGTGTACCAGACAGTGCCTTGATTGACTGGGTTTCATGAAAATGGTGTAAAACAGAGATGCCAGTAAGTTGGGGCCTGCTGAGTAGTGGGCCTAGAGCAGTGGTGTGCAGGTGTGTGATAAAACATCTGTGGTGGGGCCATGTGGATCTGCCATTGGCTTCCAAATGGCTTGTGACTGACATGGTGCAGTGAGCAGACCCTTCTATGTAAAGGCATCTTGTTATATGGAGAGGTTTCAGGGCAATGTTCAGAATCAGGTTGCTATGGTCAAGGGGGCAAGCTCTGTGGGATAGAAGCCTGGCTGGTGCATTCTTTTAGGACCTTGACACACCACAAGTGGCAGAACTCCCTCCAGCACTGTGTCCCAGTTGAACTCCTTGTATTTCCTGAAGCAAATTCCAAACTCCCAGTGCAGCAGCAAGAAACACCAGGAAAAGTGGAGGATGACCAAATGGCTTCACAGACCACACAGGGAGACACTTAGACCACAGTGGCCACAGTTTACCTGCAAAGAGAGAATTCAGCACTTCTGCCTCATGTTCATTGGAAAATCAGAAACCATGTCCTCCAGGTCACAT
The DNA here is from genome assembly GCF_964194105.1 of Spermophilus citellus. Lineage (NCBI taxonomy): Eukaryota > Metazoa > Chordata > Mammalia > Rodentia > Sciuridae > Spermophilus > Spermophilus citellus. The sequence continues at coordinate 116,328 of NW_027673193.1, read as the reverse complement.
AGATGCAGACCTGGTTTGATGGTCTCACTACAAAGGAAGCTAAAGCTCCTGAAAACAACATATATTTCAAGTGCCCAACCTCAGAAGCAGTTTCTCACAAAGTCTTTAGGCCAGCAGAGCTCCACGTTTGTGGAGTGTTTACCCTGTGCCTTACTCATGGAAACTAGTCTACCACCTCCAAGGTTGTGAACTCCTGAGCAGTTTCCATTCCACATATGTATTCACAGCATTTCTAACTCTTCTCCTCAAATTGTGTCTTACTTATTGTGAAGGTAATGTCAAGGCAATGTTCTGGATGAGAGTGGGAAGATTTTTTTGTAGCACATATTGGCCTACACATTGGATTCATTTTCCTATTTTCCGTTCGAAATACTGAATCCCTGACACTAACCCATACCCTACTAGATTGTGACTACGAATACTAATGTGATGGAGAAAAATAACTCAAACAGAATAGAAATACAGGCAGTTCAGAGCAGGCCTGGTGTATAGTTGGACTGGCCTTTGGCATTATAAAGTGTAGGTGTTATAAATCTTGTCCAATTTAATAGAAATAGTTCTCCATGTGTTTTGAATGTTAACAAATATGTGAATTCCTGTCTCCCTTTCTCTGTAGCCTATTCAGCAACATGCATTTTTACATGCACATATAGAATCCTACCTCCTATCCCACGTCCATTCTTGTGAGGTGGCTGACTTGGCAGATACAAACTGTGAGAAGAGATCACTCCTCCTAAACGCTGTTGGAACTGAGAATTCAACCTCCAGGTGAGCTTCCCACTTGAACAACATGATACATAAATACATGTTCAGTAAAATAAATATTTTTGGATCTGTGGATGATAAATATTTCATGATGAATTTCGATTGGCATATATATTTCTACTCTTTAAAGTCTGTGTTTGTGTGTGTGTGTTGTTTTTTTTTTGTGTATATGTATATATACACACACACACATACACACACTCTTCAGATTTTTCAAAATATGAAATGTATGTGTCATATTATATACTCCCTAAATTCATTCATGTTCATATATGTGGATTTATAATCAACTTTTCACAAGATTATTCTCAGAAATAGTCATCCACCTGAAATACATATTTGTTTCCTAGTGCTGAAATCCTAATATTTCTACAGTAACTGATCCAGTTTAACATGAATGCAAGTAGATTCCTATGGGACATGATGTGTATTTTGACGTTCATTTTTATTCAACACTGGTACATTACTATTTCTTCAGTTGATGCACATCATAGGATATGTATTTCATCCTCAAGTTCACAAATTTCTAGGCATTTATTTCCCTTTCAATCACTTCCTGCTTCAGAACACATGTATTCCTCCACGTTTCTTGACTGGTCTTTTCATGAGACTTCTTTCCAAACACATTCTTTTCCATTTCCATAATCCCTTGTGAAGCAAAACTCACACCCCCTTCATGGTAAACCATAACCCCAATATCACCATTAGATGTATAACTGGTTAGAATGAATGGTTGTGTATCAATATTAGATTTCCTATATATTTTCAGATATCAATGCAATCCATTATTTAAAGTGGAACCTGTTATACTATTTATTCACAGTATGGTCTATTCATGCATTATCTCTATATTCATAGACCCAGGGTACACCTATTTGTACCCCCAAAGGCTAATTTATATGTCTTCAACATATTACTCCCAGAAATGGTGGAAGAAACACTCATGTCACCTGATCTACATATACATTTTATCACAGTGATATTCTGGACACAAAATGCAAAGGTCACACTTATGATTGCACCAAAGCCTCATTGGAAAGTGAGCATGGATTACTAAAAACATCCTTGTCCAGGTTGCCTAATGCTCTCAAATGTCAATGCTATTGGTGACTACACATTTGTTTCTTCCTAAGATGATATATTCAACCTCAACCCTGTTGAAAACGTCTAATCCACTCACTCACTTTATATTTTGCCTGATTTCCTAATGTCTCTATTGATATCTGCTTTCCTACATATGTTCCCCAGTTCATCATTGTGACTGACTCTTCACATGTGCTGACGTTTACATTCACTCTCTAACCGACACCCTATTGCTAAAGAACTTTTGGTCCAAATTGCATACTCACTCTTCTTCCAAAACTTACCAACTATCTTCCTAATCCTACCTACTATCCCTTTTTGACTGGATGTTCTCTTCTACATTCAATCATCCAAGGTACAAGGTCCTATGCCATTGTGTATCGATTTATCTGAGACATCTGTGCAGAAAGTCATTCAAAGCTAAGTATCCCAATCAAGGGCCCAATGCCCTTCTGGCCTTCAAATCTTACTTGGATTTCTGTTTTCATACATATATTTCACCTATATATTATTATAAATATCGCAGGTTCCCAATACCATTCTTCATCCAGCAGAGTGATTCCTAAGCCACATCAAACAGGTTCTTAACCCTAACCATACACTGTTCCCTCAATCTAACTTTACAGAAGAGCAGGGACAGAGTGGGTCTTACAATACAGGAATGTGGGGGATCTTCCACCTGCTGAGAACCTCAAAGGTCCATGCAGAAATGATCCCTGGAGAAGATGTAGGCAGCTATGAAGGACCTGAGAGAGCAGAAGTCATCTTCCATGGCCAACCACCTGGTCGGGATGAAGGGATGTGTCTGAATGAGCCTCTCTCTTCTTAATGTAGACAAGATGGACCAAAGCAGGCCTGTGTGGAGAGCTGTTCCTTGGTGCCTATGGTTGATATTCCATTCTAACTTGTGAAGGTGTCACAGGAAGGAGGGGCAGCCTCCATCTCATGGGAGCCTTGGAAGCAACTGTTAGGACACAGTGGTTGCCAAGGCAGTGACCTCATTCAGTTCCTGAAGGAAGTGACCTCACCTCACTTCCTTGGTGATGGAACTCTCTGAACTTGGGATCCAGGAAGCCAGGCACCCAGAGCCAGTCCCAGTCCCAGTCCCAGTGGGCTCACTTGTTTGGATTTACCAAGGACAGAGTCAGTCTTTCTTGGTACCCACTGAGGTGAGGATTGCCAAATGCCAGGAAAGCTCTGCAGAGGGGCCTTTCCAGAGAAAGCAGGTAGTGGCTCACCGCTGGCTCCTGACAACTTCACAGAGTTGGCCAAGGAGGCCAGATGTGAGACAGGACAGGCCCTTTCGGGGGAACATAGTATGGCCCACCAGTCAGACGACACTCCGGGTAGTCACAGACCAACTTGGAAGGAGGTGCCTTTGTGGGTGTGGGTGTGAGTTTGTGGTTTTGTCTCATGTTCTGAGAATAGGAAGGAAAGGCGGTTTGTTTGGTTTGGAGTGAACTGTTTCTAGTAAGGCTTTTGACAAGGCGAGTGTTTCTATGTTTGTGTATTCCACTGTGTCCCTGGTTGTAGACATTAGAAAAGAGAATGCATCAATGGATGTGTCCTGTCTAGTAGAAAGCTTCCCAGCATTCATCCTGCCCAATTTATGAATGGACTGCGGCTTGCCTTATGGATGGGCAACACCTACTATCTTCCTAAGTTCCTGTTTTCTTCCTGAATTCTGGCCACTCTCCAGAATAGGCTCATGGTTTTGTGTCCAAGATATGTACCACCTCCAAGCTCGGTGACATGGCCATGTACTGGATAGTTGAAAGGAATGGTGAGCATCTCAGAAAACTCAGATATCAGTGTGACCAGGAAAGTCTCCCTGGAGAAACCCTGCTTTGGGCCTTGGGCTTACCTATCCTTCTGTGGCCCTGAATGTCAGGAAGGCCTTTGCCTCAGGGCACCCCTTTGTGAAGCCTGAAGAAAACAGTTTTCAAATGGAAATGAATGGGCATCACCTGTGGCTCTTTGCTTAATTGCTTTGCAAAGGGATGTGTCTGAATCAGCCTCTTGGCCCAGTGTGAGGCTGTGGCTTAGATTGTCAGCACCTGGTGGATCCAAAGAAAGATCCCATGTGTGCATCCAAAGCCAAATTGGCACAAAAGCAGTCATCCTGGATGAGGTCTCTCGCCTTCCTCTGTAAGGTTCCTGACCTCCATCAAGTGAGAATAGGGATCCTTTGTGTCAAATGAGTCCTTCAAAGCCATGCAGAGGCTAGCCCATAGGTGCTTGGGTTTTCTCATGACTCCAGTTCACACAAAGAATCTATACCCGGCAGTCAGTAGGCCTCCAATTGGAGAAGTAGAGCAGTATTAAAGGCAGGCCTATTTGATCACTCCAGGTCCACAGGAAGGGTGTCCAGTCCACCCTGACATTAGGCAAATGAGAGGCAAGGGAGCTTATTGTGGACACTGTCTTGGGCTGTGCCCCTCATGGAAACCTCCAGCCAGAGGTTATGATGAGTGTCTATATGGAAGAAGATGAGGGCCATGTGGCAGTGTTTTGGTTTGAATTGTGGTGTGGCAGTGGGAAGAGATGACTGGGTCCACCTGGGCTTGAACTCTGGTGTGATTCCCCTTGGAGACTGAGTTCTGGAACTGACCTCAGAGAAGTATTGCCGTGAATTGTGTCGGGATGTTAGGAGGCCACGCATGAGAGTCGCCCTTGGAAACTGAGATCTAGGCCCAGGCTGGCTTTCCACAGAGCACTGGGAATCTCAGCCCGGATATCACATGATTTTATTCTAAAAGACCTGGCAGCCATCGTGGAGAGTCCAAACACACGTGGACCTCACATTGTAGACCTCAATGGGCCTGGCTTCCTGTGACCTTTTGGCCACTCTTTGGGAAGCCTTGTTTGTGAGAGTTCCCCAGAGCTTTCGTCGAAATGAGCTTCCTCACCATTGAATGGTTCCTGAAGGAATGGAAACCCACAGTGCCTCCAACTTCATCCTTTAAAAATGGCTAGCTAGATAAATACCATGACATTTTTGAAATTCCCATGACCAGGTGGCACTGGAGAACCTTTGGATGTCCTGTTGCTGATCATGAGTGTACCAGACAGTGCCTTGATTGACTGGGTTTCATGAAAATGGTGTAAAACAGAGATGCCAGTAAGTTGGGGCCTGCTGAGTAGTGGGCCTAGAGCAGTGGTGTGCAGGTGTGTGATAAAACATCTGTGGTGGGGCCATGTGGATCTGCCATTGGCTTCCAAATGGCTTGTGACTGACATGGTGCAGTGAGCAGACCCTTCTATGTAAAGGCATCTTGTTATATGGAGAGGTTTCAGGGCAATGTTCAGAATCAGGTTGCTATGGTCAAGGGGGCAAGCTCTGTGGGATAGAAGCCTGGCTGGTGCATTCTTTTAGGACCTTGACACACCACAAGTGGCAGAACTCCCTCCAGCACTGTGTCCCAGTTGAACTCCTTGTATTTCCTGAAGCAAATTCCAAACTCCCAGTGCAGCAGCAAGAAACACCAGGAAAAGTGGAGGATGACCAAATGGCTTCACAGACCACACAGGGAGACACTTAGACCACAGTGGCCACAGTTTACCTGCAAAGAGAGAATTCAGCACTTCTGCCTCATGTTCATTGGAAAATCAGAAACCATGTCCTCCAGGTCACATAGATGCAGACCTGGTTTGATGGTCTCACTACAAAGGAAGCTAAAGCTCCTGAAAACAACATATATTTCAAGTGCCCAACCTCAGAAGCAGTTTCTCACAAAGTCTTTAGGCCAGCAGAGCTCCACGTTTGTGGAGTGTTTACCCTGTGCCTTACTCATGGAAACTAGTCTACCACCTCCAAGGTTGTGAACTCCTGAGCAGTTTCCATTCCACATATGTATTCACAGCATTTCTAACTCTTCTCCTCAAATTGTGTCTTACTTATTGTGAAGGTAATGTCAAGGCAATGTTCTGGATGAGAGTGGGAAGATTTTTTTGTAGCACATATTGGCCTACACATTGGATTCATTTTCCTATTTTCCGTTCGAAATACTGAATCCCTGACACTAACCCATACCCTACTAGATTGTGACTACGAATACTAATGTGATGGAGAAAAATAACTCAAACAGAATAGAAATACAGGCAGTTCAGAGCAGGCCTGGTGTATAGTTGGACTGGCCTTTGGCATTATAAAGTGTAGATGTTATAAATCTTGTCCAATTTAATAGAAATAGTTCTCCATGTGTTTTGAATGTTAACAAATATGTGAATTCCTGTCTCCCTTTCTCTGTAGCCTATTCAGCAACATGCATTTTTACATGCACATATAGAATCCTACCTCCTATCCCACGTCCATTCTTGTGAGGTGGCTGACTTGGCAGATACAAACTGTGAGAAGAGATCACTCCTCCTAAACGCTGTTGGAACTGAGAATTCAACCTCCAGGTGAGCTTCCCACTTGAACAACATGATACATAAATACATGTTCAGTAAAATAAATATTTTTGGATCTGTGGATGATAAATATTTCATGATGAATTTCGATTGGCATATATATTTCTACTCTTTAAAGTCTGTGTTTGTGTGTGTGTGTTGTTTTTTTTTTGTGTATATGTATATATACACACACACACATACACACACTCTTCAGATTTTTCAAAATATGAAATGCATGTGTCATATTATATACTCCCTAAATTCATTCATGTTCATATATGTGGATTTATAATCAACTTTTCACAAGATTATTCTCAGAAATAGTCATCCACCTGAAATACATATTTGTTTCCTAGTGCTGAAATCCTAATATTTCTACAGTAACTGATCCAGTTTAACATGAATGCAAGTAGATTCCTATGGGACATGATGTGTATTTTGACGTTCATTTTTATTCAACACTGGTACATTACTATTTCTTCAGTTGATGCACATCATAGGATATGTATTTCATCCTCAAGTTCACAAATTTCTAGGCATTTATTTCCCTTTCAATCACTTCCTGCTTCAGAACACATGTATTCCTCCACGTTTCTTGACTGGTCTTTTCATGAGACTTCTTTCCAAACACATTCTTTTCCATTTCCATAATCCCTTGTGAAGCAAAACTCACACCCCCTTCATGGTAAACCATAACCCCAATATCACCATTAGATGTATAACTGGTTAGAATGAATGGTTGTGTATCAATATTAGATTTCCTATATATTTTCAGATATCAATGCAATCCATTATTTAAAGTGGAACCTGTTATACTATTTATTCACAGTATGGTCTATTCATGCATTATCTCTATATTCATAGACCCAGGGTACACCTATTTGTACCCCCAAAGGCTAATTTATATGTCTTCAACATATTACTCCCAGAAATGGTGGAAGAAACACTCATGTCACCTGATCTACATATACATTTTATCACAGTGATATTCTGGACACAAAATGCAAAGGTCACACTTATGATTGCACCAAAGCCTCATTGGAAAGTGAGCATGGATTACTAAAAACATCCTTGTCCAGGTTGCCTAATGCTCTCAAATGTCAATGCTATTGGTGACTACACATTTGTTTCTTCCTAAGATGATATATTCAACCTCAACCCTGTTGAAAACGTCTAATCCACTCACTCACTTTATATTTTGCCTGATTTCCTAATGTCTCTATTGATATCTGCTTTCCTACATATGTTCCCCAGTTCATCATTGTGACTGACTCTTCACATGTGCTGACGTTTACATTCACTCTCTAACCGACACCCTATTGCTAAAGAAATTTTGGTCCAAATTGCATACTCACTCTTCTTCCAAAACTTACCAACAATCTTCCTAATCCTACCTACTATCCCTTTTTGACTGGATGTTCTCTTCTACATTCAATCATCCAAGGTACAAGGTCCCATGCCATTGTATATCGATTTATCTGAGACATCTGTGCAGAAAGTCATTCAAAGCTAAGTATCCCAATCAAGGGCCCAATGCCCTTCTGGCCTTCAAATCTTACTTGGATTTCTGTTTTCATACATATATTTCACCTATATATTATTATAAATATCGCAGGTTCCCAATACCATTCTTCATCCAGCAGAGTGATTCCTAAGCCAAACAGGTTCTTAACCCTAACCATACACTGTTCCCTCAATCTAACTTTACAGAAGAGCAGGGACAGAGTGGGTCTTACAATACAGGAATGTGGGGGATCTTCCACCTGCTGAGAACCTCAAAGGTCCATGCAGAAATGATCCCTGGAGAAGATGTAGGCAGCTATGAAGGACCTGAGAGAGCAGAAGTCATCTTCCATGGCAAACCTCCTGGTCGGGATGAAGGGATGTGTCTGAATGAGCCTCTCTCTTCTTAATGTAGACAAGATGGACCAAAGCAGGCCTGTGTGGAGAGCTGTTCCTTGGTGCCTATGGTTGATATTCCATTCTAACTTGTGAAGGTGTCACAGGAAGGAGGGGCAGCCTCCATCTCATGGGAGCCTTGGAAGCAACTGTTAGGACACAGTGGTTGCCAAGGCAGTGACCTCATTCAGTTCCTGAAGGAAGTGACCTCACCTCACTTCCTTGGTGATGGAACTCTCTGAACTTGGGATCCAGGAAGCCAGGCACCCAGAGCCAGTCCCAGTCCCAGTCCCAGTGGGCTCACTTGTTTGGATTTACCAAGGACAGAGTCAGTCTTTCTTGGTACCCACTGAGGTGAGGATTGCCAAATGCCAGGAAAGCTCTGCAGAGGGGCCTTTCCAGAGAAAGCAGGTAGTGGCTCACCGCTGGCTCCTGACAACTTCACAGAGTTGGCCAAGGAGGCCAGATGTGAGACAGGACAGGCCCTTTCGGGGGAACATAGTATGGCCCACCAGTCAGACGACACTCCGGGTAGTCACAGACCAACTTGGAAGGAGGTGCCTTTGTGGGTGTGGGTGTGAGTTTGTGGTTTTGTCTCATGTTCTGAGAATAGGAAGGAAAGGCGGTTTGTTTGGTTTGGAGTGAACTGTTTCTAGTAAGGCTTTTGACAAGGCGAGTGTTTCTATGTTTGTGTATTCCACTGTGTCCCTGGTTGTAGACATTAGAAAAGAGAATGCATCAATGGATGTGTCCTGTCTAGTAGAAAGCTTCCCAGCATTCATCCTGCCCAATTTATGAATGGACTGCGGCTTGCCTTATGGATGGGCAACACCTACTATCTTCCTAAGTTCCTGTTTTCTTCCTGAATTCTGGCCACTCTCCAGAATAGGCTCATGGTTTTGTGTCCAAGATATGTACCACCTCCAAGCTCGGTGACATGGCCATGTACTGGATAGTTGAAAGGAATGGTGAGCATCTCAGAAAACTCAGATATCAGTGTGACCAGGAAAGTCTCCCTGGAGAAACCCTGCTTTGGGCCTTGGGCTTACCTATCCTTCTGTGGCCCTGAATGTCAGGAAGGCCTTTGCCTCAGGGCACCCCTTTGTGAAGCCTGAAGAAAACAGTTTTCAAATGGAAATGAATGGGCATCACCTGTGGCTCTTTGCTTAATTGCTTTGCAAAGGGATGTGTCTGAATCAGCCTCTTGGCCCAGTGTGAGGCTGTGGCTTAGATTGTCAGCACCTGGTGGATCCAAAGAAAGATCCCATGTGTGCATCCAAAGCCAAATTGGCACAAAAGCAGTCATCCTGGATGAGGTCTCTCGCCTTCCTCTGTAAGGTTCCTGACCTCCATCAAGTGAGAATAGGGATCCTTTGTGTCAAATGAGTCCTTCAAAGCCATGCAGAGGCTAGCCCATAGGTGCTTGGGTTTTCTCATGACTCCAGTTCACACAAAGAATCTATACCCGGCAGTCAGTAGGCCTCCAATTGGAGAAGTAGAGCAGTATTAAAGGCAGGCCTATTTGATCACTCCAGGTCCACAGGAAGGGTGTCCAGTCCACCCTGACATTAGGCAAATGAGAGGCAAGGGAGCTTATTGTGGACACTGTCTTGGGCTGTGCCCCTCATGGAAACCTCCAGCCAGAGGTTATGATGAGTGTCTATATGGAAGAAGATGAGGGCCATGTGGCAGTGTTTTGGTTTGAATTGTGGTGTGGCAGTGGGAAGAGATGACTGGGTCCACCTGGGCTTGAACTCTGGTGTGATTCCCCTTGGAGACTGAGTTCTGGAACTGACCTCAGAGAAGTATTGCCGTGAATTGTGTCGGGATGTTAGGAGGCCACGCATGAGAGTCGCCCTTGGAAACTGAGATCTAGGCCCAGGCTGGCTTTCCACAGAGCACTGGGAATCTCAGCCCGGATATCACATGATTTTATTCTAAAAGACCTGGCAGCCATCGTGGAGAGTCCAAACACACGTGGACCTCACATTGTAGACCTCAATGGGCCTGGCTTCCTGTGACCTTTTGGCCACTCTTTGGGAAGCCTTGTTTGTGAGAGTTCCCCAGAGCTTTCGTTGAAATGAGCTTCCTCACCATTTAATGGTTCCTGAAGGAATGGAAACCCACAGTGCCTCCAACTTCATCCTTTAAAAATGGCTAGCTAGATAAATACCATGACATTTTTGAAATTCCCATGACCAGGTGGCACTGGAGAACCTTTGGATGTCCTGTTGCTGATCATGAGTGTACCAGACAGTGCCTTGATTGACTGGGTTTCATGAAAATGGTGTAAAACAGAGATGCCAGTAAGTTGGGGCCTGCTGAGTAGTGGGCCTAGAGCAGTGGTGTGCAGGTGTGTGATAAAACATCTGTGGTGGGGCCATGTGGATCTGCCATTGGCTTCCAAATGGCTTGTGACTGACATGGTGCAGTGAGCAGACCCTTCTATGTAAAGGCATCTTGTTATATGGAGAGGTTTCAGGGCAATGTTCAGAATCAGGTTGCTATGGTCAAGGGGGCAAGCTCTGTGGGATAGAAGCCTGGCTGGTGCATTCTTTTAGGACCTTGACACACCACAAGTGGCAGAACTCCCTCCAGCACTGTGTCCCAGTTGAACTCCTTGTATTTCCTGAAGCAAATTCCAAACTCCCAGTGCAGCAGCAAGAAACACCAGGAAAAGTGGAGGATGACCAAATGGCTTCACAGACCACACAGGGAGACACTTAGACCACAGTGGCCACAGTTTACCTGCAAAGAGAGAATTCAGCACTTCTGCCTCATGTTCATTGGAAAATCAGAAACCATGTCCTCCAGGTCACATAGATGCAGACCTGGTTTGATGGTCTCACTACAAAGGAAGCTAAAGCTCCTGAAAACAACATATATTTCAAGTGCCCAACCTCAGAAGCAGTTTCTCACAAAGTCTTTAGGCCAGCAGAGCTCCACGTTTGTGGAGTGTTTACCCTGTCCCTTACTCATGGAAACTAGTCTACCACCTCCAAGGTTGTGAACTCCTGAGCAGTTTCCATTCCACATATGTATTCACAGCATTTCTAACTCTTCTCCTCAAATTGTGTCTTACTTATTGTGAAGGTAATGTCAAGGCAATGTTCTGGATGAGAGTGGGAAGATTTTTTTGTAGCACATATTGGCCTACACATTGGATTCATTTTCCTATTTTCCGTTCGAAATACTGAATCCCTGACACTAACCCATACCCTACTAGATTGTGACTACGAATACTAATGTGATGGAGAAAAATAACTCAAACAGAATAGAAATACAGGCAGTTCAGAGCAGGCCTGGTGTATAGTTGGACTGGCCTTTGGCATTATAAAGTGTAGGTGTTATAAATCTTGTCCAATTTAATAGAAATAGTTCTCCATGTGTTTTGAATGTTAACAAATATGTGAATTCCTGTCTCCCTTTCTCTGTAGCCTATTCAGCAACATGCATTTTTACATGCACATATAGAATCCTACCTCCTATCCCACGTCCATTCTTGTGAGGTGGCTGACTTGGCAGATACAAACTGTGAGAAGAGATCACTCCTCCTAAACGCTGTTGGAACTGAGAATTCAACCTCCAGGTGAGCTTCCCACTTGAACAACATGATACATAAATACATGTTCAGTAAAATAAATATTTTTGGATCTGTGGATGATAAATATTTCATGATGAATTTCGATTGGCATATATATTTCTACTCTTTAAAGTCTGTGTTTGTGTGTGTGTGTTGTTTTTTTTTTGTGTATATGTATATATACACACACACACATACACACACTCTTCAGATTTTTCAAAATATGAAATGTATGTGTCATATTATATACTCCCTAAATTCATTCATGTTCATATATGTGGATTTATAATCAACTTTTCACAAGATTATTCTCAGAAATAGTCATCCACCTGAAATACATATTTGTTTCCTAGTGCTGAAATCCTAATATTTCTACAGTAACTGATCCAGTTTAACATGAATGCAAGTAGATTCCTATGGGACATGATGTGTATTTTGACGTTCATTTTTATTCAACACTGGTACATTACTATTTCTTCAGTTGATGCACATCATAGGATATGTATTTCATCCTCAAGTTCACAAATTTCTAGGCATTTATTTCCCTTTCAATCACTTCCTGCTTCAGAACACATGTATTCCTCCACGTTTCTTGACTGGTCTTTTCATGAGACTTCTTTCCAAACACATTCTTTTCCATTTCCATAATCCCTTGTGAAGCAAAACTCACACCCCCTTCATGGTAAACCATAACCCCAATATCACCATTAGATGTATAACTGGTTAGAATGAATGGTTGTGTATCAATATTAGATTTCCTATATATTTTCAGATATCAATGCAATCCATTATTTAAAGTGGAACCTGTTATACTATTTATTCACAGTATGGTCTATTCATGCATTATCTCTATATTCATAGACCCAGGGTACACCTATTTGTACCCCCAAAGGCTAATTTATATGTCTTCAACATATTACTCCCAGAAATGGTGGAAGAAACACTCATGTCACCTGATCTACATATACATTTTATCACAGTGATATTCTGGACACAAAATGCAAAGGTCACACTTATGATTGCACCAAAGCCTCATTGGAAAGTGAGCATGGATTACTAAAAACATCCTTGTCCAGGTTGCCTAATGCTCTCAAATGTCAATGCTATTGGTGACTACACATTTGTTTCTTCCTAAGATGATATATTCAACCTCAACCCTGTTGAAAACGTCTAATCCACTCACTCACTTTATATTTTGCCTGATTTCCTAATGTCTCTATTGATATCTGCTTTCCTACATATGTTCCCCAGTTCATCATTGTGACTGACTCTTCACATGTGCTGACGTTTACATTCACTCTCTAACCGACACCCTATTGCTAAAGAACTTTTGGTCCAAATTGCATACTCACTCTTCTTCCAAAACTTACCAACTATCTTCCTAATCCTACCTACTATCCCTTTTTGACTGGATGTTCTCTTCTACATTCAATCATCCAAGGTACAAGGTCCTATGCCATTGTGTATCGATTTATCTGAGACATCTGTGCAGAAAGTCATTCAAAGCTAAGTATCCCAATCAAGGGCCCAATGCCCTTCTGGCCTTCAAATCTTACTTGGATTTCTGTTTTCATACATATATTTCACCTATATATTATTATAAATATCGCAGGTTCCCAATACCATTCTTCATCCAGCAGAGTGATTCCTAAGCCACATCAAACAGGTTCTTAACCCTAACCATACACTGTTCCCTCAATCTAACTTTACAGAAGAGCAGGGACAGAGTGGGTCTTACAATACAGGAATGTGGGGGATCTTCCACCTGCTGAGAACCTCAAAGGTCCATGCAGAAATGATCCCTGGAGAAGATGTAGGCAGCTATGAAGGACCTGAGAGAGCAGAAGTCATCTTCCATGGCCAACCACCTGGTCGGGATGAAGGGATGTGTCTGAATGAGCCTCTCTCTTCTTAATGTAGACAAGATGGACCAAAGCAGGCCTGTGTGGAGAGCTGTTCCTTGGTGCCTATGGTTGATATTCCATTCTAACTTGTGAAGGTGTCACAGGAAGGAGGGGCAGCCTCCATCTCATGGGAGCCTTGGAAGCAACTGTTAGGACACAGTGGTTGCCAAGGCAGTGACCTCATTCAGTTCCTGAAGGAAGTGACCTCACCTCACTTCCTTGGTGATGGAACTCTCTGAACTTGGGATCCAGGAAGCCAGGCACCCAGAGCCAGTCCCAGTCCCAGTCCCAGTGGGCTCACTTGTTTGGATTTACCAAGGACAGAGTCAGTCTTTCTTGGTACCCACTGAGGTGAGGATTGCCAAATGCCAGGAAAGCTCTGCAGAGGGGCCTTTCCAGAGAAAGCAGGTAGTGGCTCACCGCTGGCTCCTGACAACTTCACAGAGTTGGCCAAGGAGGCCAGATGTGAGACAGGACAGGCCCTTTCGGGGGAACATAGTATGGCCCACCAGTCAGACGACACTCCGGGTAGTCACAGACCAACTTGGAAGGAGGTGCCTTTGTGGGTGTGGGTGTGAGTTTGTGGTTTTGTCTCATGTTCTGAGAATAGGAAGGAAAGGCGGTTTGTTTGGTTTGGAGTGAACTGTTTCTAGTAAGGCTTTTGACAAGGCGAGTGTTTCTATGTTTGTGTATTCCACTGTGTCCCTGGTTGTAGACATTAGAAAAGAGAATGCATCAATGGATGTGTCCTGTCTAGTAGAAAGCTTCCCAGCATTCATCCTGCCCAATTTATGAATGGACTGCGGCTTGCCTTATGGATGGGCAACACCTACTATCTTCCTAAGTTCCTGTTTTCTTCCTGAATTCTGGCCACTCTCCAGAATAGGCTCATGGTTTTGTGTCCAAGATATGTACCACCTCCAAGCTCGGTGACATGGCCATGTACTGGATAGTTGAAAGGAATGGTGAGCATCTCAGAAAACTCAGATATCAGTGTGACCAGGAAAGTCTCCCTGGAGAAACCCTGCTTTGGGCCTTGGGCTTACCTATCCTTCTGTGGCCCTGAATGTCAGGAAGGCCTTTGCCTCAGGGCACCCCTTTGTGAAGCCTGAAGAAAACAGTTTTCAAATGGAAATGAATGGGCATCACCTGTGGCTCTTTGCTTAATTGCTTTGCAAAGGGATGTGTCTGAATCAGCCTCTTGGCCCAGTGTGAGGCTGTGGCTTAGATTGTCAGCACCTGGTGGATCCAAAGAAAGATCCCATGTGTGCATCCAAAGCCAAATTGGCACAAAAGCAGTCATCCTGGATGAGGTCTCTCGCCTTCCTCTGTAAGGTTCCTGACCTCCATCAAGTGAGAATAGGGATCCTTTGTGTCAAATGAGTCCTTCAAAGCCATGCAGAGGCTAGCCCATAGGTGCTTGGGTTTTCTCATGACTCCAGTTCACACAAAGAATCTATACCCGGCAGTCAGTAGGCCTCCAATTGGAGAAGTAGAGCAGTATTAAAGGCAGGCCTATTTGATCACTCCAGGTCCACAGGAAGGGTGTCCAGTCCACCCTGACATTAGGCAAATGAGAGGCAAGGGAGCTTATTGTGGACACTGTCTTGGGCTGTGCCCCTCATGGAAACCTCCAGCCAGAGGTTATGATGAGTGTCTATATGGAAGAAGATGAGGGCCATGTGGCAGTGTTTTGGTTTGAATTGTGGTGTGGCAGTGGGAAGAGATGACTGGGTCCACCTGGGCTTGAACTCTGGTGTGATTCCCCTTGGAGACTGAGTTCTGGAACTGACCTCAGAGAAGTATTGCCGTGAATTGTGTCGGGATGTTAGGAGGCCACGCATGAGAGTCGCCCTTGGAAACTGAGATCTAGGCCCAGGCTGGCTTTCCACAGAGCACTGGGAATCTCAGCCCGGATATCACATGATTTTATTCTAAAAGACCTGGCAGCCATCGTGGAGAGTCCAAACACACGTGGACCTCACATTGTAGACCTCAATGGGCCTGGCTTCCTGTGACCTTTTGGCCACTCTTTGGGAAGCCTTGTTTGTGAGAGTTCCCCAGAGCTTTCGTCGAAATGAGCTTCCTCACCATTGAATGGTTCCTGAAGGAATGGAAACCCACAGTGCCTCCAACTTCATCCTTTAAAAATGGCTAGCTAGATAAATACCATGACATTTTTGAAATTCCCATGACCAGGTGGCACTGGAGAACCTTTGGATGTCCTGTTGCTGATCATGAGTGTACCAGACAGTGCCTTGATTGACTGGGTTTCATGAAAATGGTGTAAAACAGAGATGCCAGTAAGTTGGGGCCTGCTGAGTAGTGGGCCTAGAGCAGTGGTGTGCAGGTGTGTGATAAAACATCTGTGGTGGGGCCATGTGGATCTGCCATTGGCTTCCAAATGGCTTGTGACTGACATGGTGCAGTGAGCAGACCCTTCTATGTAAAGGCATCTTGTTATATGGAGAGGTTTCAGGGCAATGTTCAGAATCAGGTTGCTATGGTCAAGGGGGCAAGCTCTGTGGGATAGAAGCCTGGCTGGTGCATTCTTTTAGGACCTTGACACACCACAAGTGGCAGAACTCCCTCCAGCACTGTGTCCCAGTTGAACTCCTTGTATTTCCTGAAGCAAATTCCAAACTCCCAGTGCAGCAGCAAGAAACACCAGGAAAAGTGGAGGATGACCAAATGGCTTCACAGACCACACAGGGAGACACTTAGACCACAGTGGCCACAGTTTACCTGCAAAGAGAGAATTCAGCACTTCTGCCTCATGTTCATTGGAAAATCAGAAACCATGTCCTCCAGGTCACATAGATGCAGACCTGGTTTGATGGTCTCACTACAAAGGAAGCTAAAGCTCCTGAAAACAACATATATTTCAAGTGCCCAACCTCAGAAGCAGTTTCTCACAAAGTCTTTAGGCCAGCAGAGCTCCACGTTTGTGGAGTGTTTACCCTGTGCCTTACTCATGGAAACTAGTCTACCACCTCCAAGGTTGTGAACTCCTGAGCAGTTTCCATTCCACATATGTATTCACAGCATTTCTAACTCTTCTCCTCAAATTGTGTCTTACTTATTGTGAAGGTAATGTCAAGGCAATGTTCTGGATGAGAGTGGGAAGATTTTTTTGTAGCACATATTGGCCTACACATTGGATTCATTTTCCTATTTTCCGTTCGAAATACTGAATCCCTGACACTAACCCATACCCTACTAGATTGTGACTACGAATACTAATGTGATGGAGAAAAATAACTCAAACAGAATAGAAATACAGGCAGTTCAGAGCAGGCCTGGTGTATAGTTGGACTGGCCTTTGGCATTATAAAGTGTAGATGTTATAAATCTTGTCCAATTTAATAGAAATAGTTCTCCATGTGTTTTGAATGTTAACAAATATGTGAATTCCTGTCTCCCTTTCTCTGTAGCCTATTCAGCAACATGCATTTTTACATGCACATATAGAATCCTACCTCCTATCCCACGTCCATTCTTGTGAGGTGGCTGACTTGGCAGATACAAACTGTGAGAAGAGATCACTCCTCCTAAACGCTGTTGGAACTGAGAATTCAACCTCCAGGTGAGCTTCCCACTTGAACAACATGATACATAAATACATGTTCAGTAAAATAAATATTTTTGGATCTGTGGATGATAAATATTTCATGATGAATTTCGATTGGCATATATATTTCTACTCTTTAAAGTCTGTGTTTGTGTGTGTGTGTTGTTTTTTTTTTGTGTATATGTATATATACACACACACACATACACACACTCTTCAGATTTTTCAAAATATGAAATGTATGTGTCATATTATATACTCCCTAAATTCATTCATGTTCATATATGTGGATTTATAATCAACTTTTCACAAGATTATTCTCAGAAATAGTCATCCACCTGAAATACATATTTGTTTCCTAGTGCTGAAATCCTAATATTTCTACAGTAACTGATCCAGTTTAACATGAATGCAAGTAGATTCCTATGGGACATGATGTGTATTTTGACGTTCATTTTTATTCAACACTGGTACATTACTATTTCTTCAGTTGATGCACATCATAGGATATGTATTTCATCCTCAAGTTCACAAATTTCTAGGCATTTATTTCCCTTTCAATCACTTCCTGCTTCAGAACACATGTATTCCTCCACGTTTCTTGACTGGTCTTTTCATGAGACTTCTTTCCAAACACATTCTTTTCCATTTCCATAATCCCTTGTGAAGCAAAACTCACACCCCCTTCATGGTAAACCATAACCCCAATATCACCATTAGATGTATAACTGGTTAGAATGAATGGTTGTGTATCAATATTAGATTTCCTATATATTTTCAGATATCAATGCAATCCATTATTTAAAGTGGAACCTGTTATACTATTTATTCACAGTATGGTCTATTCATGCATTATCTCTATATTCATAGACCCAGGGTACACCTATTTGTACCCCCAAAGGCTAATTTATATGTCTTCAACATATTACTCCCAGAAATGGTGGAAGAAACACTCATGTCACCTGATCTACATATACATTTTATCACAGTGATATTCTGGACACAAAATGCAAAGGTCACACTTATGATTGCACCAAAGCCTCATTGGAAAGTGAGCATGGATTACTAAAAACATCCTTGTCCAGGTTGCCTAATGCTCTCAAATGTCAATGCTATTGGTGACTACACATTTGTTTCTTCCTAAGATGATATATTCAACCTCAACCCTGTTGAAAACGTCTAATCCACTCACTCACTTTATATTTTGCCTGATTTCCTAATGTCTCTATTGATATCTGCTTTCCTACATATGTTCCCCAGTTCATCATTGTGACTGACTCTTCACATGTGCTGACGTTTACATTCACTCTCTAACCGACACCCTATTGCTAAAGAACTTTTGGTCCAAATTGCATACTCACTCTTCTTCCAAAACTTACCAACTATCTTCCTAATCCTACCTACTATCCCTTTTTGACTGGATGTTCTCTTCTACATTCAATCATCCAAGGTACAAGGTCCTATGCCATTGTGTATCGATTTATCTGAGACATCTGTGCAGAAAGTCATTCAAAGCTAAGTATCCCAATCAAGGGCCCAATGCCCTTCTGGCCTTCAAATCTTACTTGGATTTCTGTTTTCATACATATATTTCACCTATATATTATTATAAATATCGCAGGTTCCCAATACCATTCTTCATCCAGCAGAGTGATTCCTAAGCCAAACAGGTTCTTAACCCTAACCATACACTGTTCCCTCAATCTAACTTTACAGAAGAGCAGGGACAGAGTGGGTCTTACAATACAGGAATGTGGGGGATCTTCCACCTGCTGAGAACCTCAAAGGTCCATGCAGAAATGATCCCTGGAGAAGATGTAGGCAGCTATGAAGGACCTGAGAGAGCAGAAGTCATCTTCCATGGCAAACCTCCTGGTCGGGATGAAGGGATGTGTCTGAATGAGCCTCTCTCTTCTTAATGTAGACAAGATGGACCAAAGCAGGCCTGTGTGGAGAGCTGTTCCTTGGTGCCTATGGTTGATATTCCATTCTAACTTGTGAAGGTGTCACAGGAAGGAGGGGCAGCCTCCATCTCATGGGAGCCTTGGAAGCAACTGTTAGGACACAGTGGTTGCCAAGGCAGTGACCTCATTCAGTTCCTGAAGGAAGTGACCTCACCTCACTTCCTTGGTGATGGAACTCTCTGAACTTGGGATCCAGGAAGCCAGGCACCCAGAGCCAGTCCCAGTCCCAGTCCCAGTGGGCTCACTTGTTTGGATTTACCAAGGACAGAGTCAGTCTTTCTTGGTACCCACTGAGGTGAGGATTGCCAAATGCCAGGAAAGCTCTGCAGAGGGGCCTTTCCAGAGAAAGCAGGTAGTGGCTCACCGCTGGCTCCTGACAACTTCACAGAGTTGGCCAAGGAGGCCAGATGTGAGACAGGACAGGCCCTTTCGGGGGAACATAGTATGGCCCACCAGTCAGACGACACTCCGGGTAGTCACAGACCAACTTGGAAGGAGGTGCCTTTGTGGGTGTGGGTGTGAGTTTGTGGTTTTGTCTCATGTTCTGAGAATAGGAAGGAAAGGCGGTTTGTTTGGTTTGGAGTGAACTGTTTCTAGTAAGGCTTTTGACAAGGCGAGTGTTTCTATGTTTGTGTATTCCACTGTGTCCCTGGTTGTAGACATTAGAAAAGAGAATGCATCAATGGATGTGTCCTGTCTAGTAGAAAGCTTCCCAGCATTCATCCTGCCCAATTTATGAATGGACTGCGGCTTGCCTTATGGATGGGCAACACCTACTATCTTCCTAAGTTCCTGTTTTCTTCCTGAATTCTGGCCACTCTCCAGAATAGGCTCATGGTTTTGTGTCCAAGATATGTACCACCTCCAAGCTCGGTGACATGGCCATGTACTGGATAGTTGAAAGGAATGGTGAGCATCTCAGAAAACTCAGATATCAGTGTGACCAGGAAAGTCTCCCTGGAGAAACCCTGCTTTGGGCCTTGGGCTTACCTATCCTTCTGTGGCCCTGAATGTCAGGAAGGCCTTTGCCTCAGGGCACCCCTTTGTGAAGCCTGAAGAAAACAGTTTTCAAATGGAAATGAATGGGCATCACCTGTGGCTCTTTGCTTAATTGCTTTGCAAAGGGATGTGTCTGAATCAGCCTCTTGGCCCAGTGTGAGGCTGTGGCTTAGATTGTCAGCACCTGGTGGATCCAAAGAAAGATCCCATGTGTGCATCCAAAGCCAAATTGGCACAAAAGCAGTCATCCTGGATGAGGTCTCTCGCCTTCCTCTGTAAGGTTCCTGACCTCCATCAAGTGAGAATAGGGATCCTTTGTGTCAAATGAGTCCTTCAAAGCCATGCAGAGGCTAGCCCATAGGTGCTTGGGTTTTCTCATGACTCCAGTTCACACAAAGAATCTATACCCGGCAGTCAGTAGGCCTCCAATTGGAGAAGTAGAGCAGTATTAAAGGCAGGCCTATTTGATCACTCCAGGTCCACAGGAAGGGTGTCCAGTCCACCCTGACATTAGGCAAATGAGAGGCAAGGGAGCTTATTGTGGACACTGTCTTGGGCTGTGCCCCTCATGGAAACCTCCAGCCAGAGGTTATGATGAGTGTCTATATGGAAGAAGATGAGGGCCATGTGGCAGTGTTTTGGTTTGAATTGTGGTGTGGCAGTGGGAAGAGATGACTGGGTCCACCTGGGCTTGAACTCTGGTGTGATTCCCCTTGGAGACTGAGTTCTGGAACTGACCTCAGAGAAGTATTGCCGTGAATTGTGTCGGGATGTTAGGAGGCCACGCATGAGAGTCGCCCTTGGAAACTGAGATCTAGGCCCAGGCTGGCTTTCCACAGAGCACTGGGAATCTCAGCCCGGATATCACATGATTTTATTCTAAAAGACCTGGCAGCCATCGTGGAGAGTCCAAACACACGTGGACCTCACATTGTAGACCTCAATGGGCCTGGCTTCCTGTGACCTTTTGGCCACTCTTTGGGAAGCCTTGTTTGTGAGAGTTCCCCAGAGCTTTCGTTGAAATGAGCTTCCTCACCATTTAATGGTTCCTGAAGGAATGGAAACCCACAGTGCCTCCAACTTCATCCTTTAAAAATGGCTAGCTAGATAAATACCATGACATTTTTGAAATTCCCATGACCAGGTGGCACTGGAGAACCTTTGGATGTCCTGTTGCTGATCATGAGTGTACCAGACAGTGCCTTGATTGACTGGGTTTCATGAAAATGGTGTAAAACAGAGATGCCAGTAAGTTGGGGCCTGCTGAGTAGTGGGCCTAGAGCAGTGGTGTGCAGGTGTGTGATAAAACATCTGTGGTGGGGCCATGTGGATCTGCCATTGGCTTCCAAATGGCTTGTGACTGACATGGTGCAGTGAGCAGACCCTTCTATGTAAAGGCATCTTGTTATATGGAGAGGTTTCAGGGCAATGTTCAGAATCAGGTTGCTATGGTCAAGGGGGCAAGCTCTGTGGGATAGAAGCCTGGCTGGTGCATTCTTTTAGGACCTTGACACACCACAAGTGGCAGAACTCCCTCCAGCACTGTGTCCCAGTTGAACTCCTTGTATTTCCTGAAGCAAATTCCAAACTCCCAGTGCAGCAGCAAGAAACACCACGAAAAGTGGAGGATGACCAAATGGCTTCACAGACCACACAGGGAGACACTTAGACCACAGTGGCCACAGTTTACCTGCAAAGAGAGAATTCAGCACTTCTGCCTCATGTTCATTGGAAAATCAGAAACCATGTCCTCCAGGTCACATAGATGCAGACCTGGTTTGATGGTCTCACTACAAAGGAAGCTAAAGCTCCTGAAAACAACATATATTTCAAGTGCCCAACCTCAGAAGCAGTTTCTCACAAAGTCTTTAGGCCAGCAGAGCTCCACGTTTGTGGAGTGTTTACCCTGTCCCTTACTCATGGAAACTAGTCTACCACCTCCAAGGTTGTGAACTCCTGAGCAGTTTCCATTCCACATATGTATTCACAGCATTTCTAACTCTTCTCCTCAAATTGTGTCTTACTTATTGTGAAGGTAATGTCAAGGCAATGTTCTGGATGAGAGTGGGAAGATTTTTTTGTAGCACATATTGGCCTACACATTGGATTCATTTTCCTATTTTCCGTTCGAAATACTGAATCCCTGACACTAACCCATACCCTACTAGATTGTGACTACGAATACTAATGTGATGGAGAAAAATAACTCAAACAGAATAGAAATACAGGCAGTTCAGAGCAGGCCTGGTGTATAGTTGGACTGGCCTTTGGCATTATAAAGTGTAGGTGTTATAAATCTTGTCCAATTTAATAGAAATAGTTCTCCATGTGTTTTGAATGTTAACAAATATGTGAATTCCTGTCTCCCTTTCTCTGTAGCCTATTCAGCAACATGCATTTTTACATGCACATATAGAATCCTACCTCCTATCCCACGTCCATTCTTGTGAGGTGGCTGACTTGGCAGATACAAACTGTGAGAAGAGATCACTCCTCCTAAACGCTGTTGGAACTGAGAATTCAACCTCCAGGTGAGCTTCCCACTTGAACAACATGATACATAAATACATGTTCAGTAAAATAAATATTTTTGGATCTGTGGATGATAAATATTTCATGATGAATTTCGATTGGCATATATATTTCTACTCTTTAAAGTCTGTGTTTGTGTGTGTGTGTTGTTTTTTTTTTGTGTATATGTATATATACACACACACACATACACACACTCTTCAGATTTTTCAAAATATGAAATGTATGTGTCATATTATATACTCCCTAAATTCATTCATGTTCATATATGTGGATTTATAATCAACTTTTCACAAGATTATTCTCAGAAATAGTCATCCACCTGAAATACATATTTGTTTCCTAGTGCTGAAATCCTAATATTTCTACAGTAACTGATCCAGTTTAACATGAATGCAAGTAGATTCCTATGGGACATGATGTGTATTTTGACGTTCATTTTTATTCAACACTGGTACATTACTATTTCTTCAGTTGATGCACATCATAGGATATGTATTTCATCCTCAAGTTCACAAATTTCTAGGCATTTATTTCCCTTTCAATCACTTCCTGCTTCAGAACACATGTATTCCTCCACGTTTCTTGACTGGTCTTTTCATGAGACTTCTTTCCAAACACATTCTTTTCCATTTCCATAATCCCTTGTGAAGCAAAACTCACACCCCCTTCATGGTAAACCATAACCCCAATATCACCATTAGATGTATAACTGGTTAGAATGAATGGTTGTGTATCAATATTAGATTTCCTATATATTTTCAGATATCAATGCAATCCATTATTTAAAGTGGAACCTGTTATACTATTTATTCACAGTATGGTCTATTCATGCATTATCTCTATATTCATAGACCCAGGGTACACCTATTTGTACCCCCAAAGGCTAATTTATATGTCTTCAACATATTACTCCCAGAAATGGTGGAAGAAACACTCATGTCACCTGATCTACATATACATTTTATCACAGTGATATTCTGGACACAAAATGCAAAGGTCACACTTATGATTGCACCAAAGCCTCATTGGAAAGTGAGCATGGATTACTAAAAACATCCTTGTCCAGGTTGCCTAATGCTCTCAAATGTCAATGCTATTGGTGACTACACATTTGTTTCTTCCTAAGATGATATATTCAACCTCAACCCTGTTGAAAACGTCTAATCCACTCACTCACTTTATATTTTGCCTGATTTCCTAATGTCTCTATTGATATCTGCTTTCCTACATATGTTCCCCAGTTCATCATTGTGACTGACTCTTCACATGTGCTGACGTTTACATTCACTCTCTAACCGACACCCTATTGCTAAAGAACTTTTGGTCCAAATTGCATACTCACTCTTCTTCCAAAACTTACCAACTATCTTCCTAATCCTACCTACTATCCCTTTTTGACTGGATGTTCTCTTCTACATTCAATCATCCAAGGTACAAGGTCCTATGCCATTGTGTATCGATTTATCTGAGACATCTGTGCAGAAAGTCATTCAAAGCTAAGTATCCCAATCAAGGGCCCAATGCCCTTCTGGCCTTCAAATCTTACTTGGATTTCTGTTTTCATACATATATTTCACCTATATATTATTATAAATATCGCAGGTTCCCAATACCATTCTTCATCCAGCAGAGTGATTCCTAAGCCACATCAAACAGGTTCTTAACCCTAACCATACACTGTTCCCTCAATCTAACTTTACAGAAGAGCAGGGACAGAGTGGGTCTTACAATACAGGAATGTGGGGGATCTTCCACCTGCTGAGAACCTCAAAGGTCCATGCAGAAATGATCCCTGGAGAAGATGTAGGCAGCTATGAAGGACCTGAGAGAGCAGAAGTCATCTTCCATGGCCAACCACCTGGTCGGGATGAAGGGATGTGTCTGAATGAGCCTCTCTCTTCTTAATGTAGACAAGATGGACCAAAGCAGGCCTGTGTGGAGAGCTGTTCCTTGGTGCCTATGGTTGATATTCCATTCTAACTTGTGAAGGTGTCACAGGAAGGAGGGGCAGCCTCCATCTCATGGGAGCCTTGGAAGCAACTGTTAGGACACAGTGGTTGCCAAGGCAGTGACCTCATTCAGTTCCTGAAGGAAGTGACCTCACCTCACTTCCTTGGTGATGGAACTCTCTGAACTTGGGATCCAGGAAGCCAGGCACCCAGAGCCAGTCCCAGTCCCAGTCCCAGTGGGCTCACTTGTTTGGATTTACCAAGGACAGAGTCAGTCTTTCTTGGTACCCACTGAGGTGAGGATTGCCAAATGCCAGGAAAGCTCTGCAGAGGGGCCTTTCCAGAGAAAGCAGGTAGTGGCTCACCGCTGGCTCCTGACAACTTCACAGAGTTGGCCAAGGAGGCCAGATGTGAGACAGGACAGGCCCTTTCGGGGGAACATAGTATGGCCCACCAGTCAGACGACACTCCGGGTAGTCACAGACCAACTTGGAAGGAGGTGCCTTTGTGGGTGTGGGTGTGAGTTTGTGGTTTTGTCTCATGTTCTGAGAATAGGAAGGAAAGGCGGTTTGTTTGGTTTGGAGTGAACTGTTTCTAGTAAGGCTTTTGACAAGGCGAGTGTTTCTATGTTTGTGTATTCCACTGTGTCCCTGGTTGTAGACATTAGAAAAGAGAATGCATCAATGGATGTGTCCTGTCTAGTAGAAAGCTTCCCAGCATTCATCCTGCCCAATTTATGAATGGACTGCGGCTTGCCTTATGGATGGGCAACACCTACTATCTTCCTAAGTTCCTGTTTTCTTCCTGAATTCTGGCCACTCTCCAGAATAGGCTCATGGTTTTGTGTCCAAGATATGTACCACCTCCAAGCTCGGTGACATGGCCATGTACTGGATAGTTGAAAGGAATGGTGAGCATCTCAGAAAACTCAGATATCAGTGTGACCAGGAAAGTCTCCCTGGAGAAACCCTGCTTTGGGCCTTGGGCTTACCTATCCTTCTGTGGCCCTGAATGTCAGGAAGGCCTTTGCCTCAGGGCACCCCTTTGTGAAGCCTGAAGAAAACAGTTTTCAAATGGAAATGAATGGGCATCACCTGTGGCTCTTTGCTTAATTGCTTTGCAAAGGGATGTGTCTGAATCAGCCTCTTGGCCCAGTGTGAGGCTGTGGCTTAGATTGTCAGCACCTGGTGGATCCAAAGAAAGATCCCATGTGTGCATCCAAAGCCAAATTGGCACAAAAGCAGTCATCCTGGATGAGGTCTCTCGCCTTCCTCTGTAAGGTTCCTGACCTCCATCAAGTGAGAATAGGGATCCTTTGTGTCAAATGAGTCCTTCAAAGCCATGCAGAGGCTAGCCCATAGGTGCTTGGGTTTTCTCATGACTCCAGTTCACACAAAGAATCTATACCCGGCAGTCAGTAGGCCTCCAATTGGAGAAGTAGAGCAGTATTAAAGGCAGGCCTATTTGATCACTCCAGGTCCACAGGAAGGGTGTCCAGTCCACCCTGACATTAGGCAAATGAGAGGCAAGGGAGCTTATTGTGGACACTGTCTTGGGCTGTGCCCCTCATGGAAACCTCCAGCCAGAGGTTATGATGAGTGTCTATATGGAAGAAGATGAGGGCCATGTGGCAGTGTTTTGGTTTGAATTGTGGTGTGGCAGTGGGAAGAGATGACTGGGTCCACCTGGGCTTGAACTCTGGTGTGATTCCCCTTGGAGACTGAGTTCTGGAACTGACCTCAGAGAAGTATTGCCGTGAATTGTGTCGGGATGTTAGGAGGCCACGCATGAGAGTCGCCCTTGGAAACTGAGATCTAGGCCCAGGCTGGCTTTCCACAGAGCACTGGGAATCTCAGCCCGGATATCACATGATTTTATTCTAAAAGACCTGGCAGCCATCGTGGAGAGTCCAAACACACGTGGACCTCACATTGTAGACCTCAATGGGCCTGGCTTCCTGTGACCTTTTGGCCACTCTTTGGGAAGCCTTGTTTGTGAGAGTTCCCCAGAGCTTTCGTCGAAATGAGCTTCCTCACCATTTAATGGTTCCTGAAGGAATGGAAACCCACAGTGCCTCCAACTTCATCCTTTAAAAATGGCTAGCTAGATAAATACCATGACATTTTTGAAATTCCCATGACCAGGTGGCACTGGAGAACCTTTGGATGTCCTGTTGCTGATCATGAGTGTACCAGACAGTGCCTTGATTGACTGGGTTTCATGAAAATGGTGTAAAACAGAGATGCCAGTAAGTTGGGGCCTGCTGAGTAGTGGGCCTAGAGCAGTGGTGTGCAGGTGTGTGATAAAACATCTGTGGTGGGGCCATGTGGATCTGCCATTGGCTTCCAAATGGCTTGTGACTGACATGGTGCAGTGAGCAGACCCTTCTATGTAAAGGCATCTTGTTATATGGAGAGGTTTCAGGGCA
Source organism: Spermophilus citellus (assembly GCF_964194105.1). Lineage (NCBI taxonomy): Eukaryota > Metazoa > Chordata > Mammalia > Rodentia > Sciuridae > Spermophilus > Spermophilus citellus. The sequence continues at coordinate 89,253 of NW_027673193.1, read as the reverse complement.
ATGTTCAGAATCAGGTTGCTATGGTCAAGGGGGCAAGCTCTGTGGGATAGAAGCCTGGCTGGTGCATTCTTTTAGGACCTTGACACACCACAAGTGGCAGAACTCCCTCCAGCACTGTGTCCCAGTTGAACTCCTTGTATTTCCTGAAGCAAATTCCAAACTCCCAGTGCAGCAGCAAGAAACACCAGGAAAAGTGGAGGATGACCAAATGGCTTCACAGACCACACAGGGAGACACTTAGACCACAGTGGCCACAGTTTACCTGCAAAGAGAGAATTCAGCACTTCTGCCTCATGTTCATTGGAAAATCAGAAACCATGTCCTCCAGGTCACATAGATGCAGACCTGGTTTGATGGTCTCACTACAAAGGAAGCTAAAGCTCCTGAAAACAACATATATTTCAAGTGCCCAACCTCAGAAGCAGTTTCTCACAAAGTCTTTAGGCCAGCAGAGCTCCACGTTTGTGGAGTGTTTACCCTGTCCCTTACTCATGGAAACTAGTCTACCACCTCCAAGGTTGTGAACTCCTGAGCAGTTTCCATTCCACATATGTATTCACAGCATTTCTAACTCTTCTCCTCTAATTGTGTCTTACTTATTGTGAAGGTAATGTCAAGGCAATGTTCTGGATGAGAGTGGGAAGATTTTTTTGTAGCACATATTGGCCTACACATTGGATTCATTTTCCTATTTTCCGTTCGAAATACTGAATCCCTGACACTAACCCATACCCTACTAGATTGTGACTACGAATACTAATGTGATGGAGAAAAATAACTCAAACAGAATAGAAATACAGGCAGTTCAGAGCAGGCCTGGTGTATAGTTGGACTGGCCTTTGGCATTATAAAGTGTAGGTGTTATAAATCTAGTCCAATTTAATAGAAATAGTTCTCCATGTGTTTTGAATGTTAACAAATATGTGAATTCCTGTCTCCCTTTCTCTGTAGCCTATTCAGCAACATGCATTTTTACATGCACATATAGAATCCTACCTCCTATCCCACGTCCATTCTTGTGAGGTGGCTGACTTGGCAGATACAAACTGTGAGAAGAGATCACTCCTCCTAAACGCTGTTGGAACTGAGAATTCAACCTCCAGGTGAGCTTCCCACTTGAACAACATGATACATAAATACATGTTCAGTAAAATAAATATTTTTGGATCTGTGGATGATAAATATTTCATGATGAATTTCGATTGGCATATATATTTCTACTCTTTAATGTCTGTGTTTGTGTGTGTGTGTTTTTTTTTGTGTATATATATATATATATATATACACACAAACACACACACACATACACACACTCTCCAGATTTTTCAAAATATGAAATGTATGTGTCATATTATATACTCCCTAAATTCATTCATGTTCATATATGTGGATTTATAATCAACGTTTCACAAGATTATTCTCAGAAATAGTCATCCACCTGAAATACATATTTGTTTCCTAGTGCTGAAATCCTAATATTTCTACAGTAACTGACCCAGTTTAACATGAATGCAAGTAGATTCCTATGGGACATGATGTGTATTTTGACGTTCATTTTTATTCAACACTGGTACATTACTATTTCTTCAGTTGATGCACATCATAGGATATGTATTTCATCCTCAAGTTCACAAATTTCTAGGCATTTATTTCCCTTTCAATCACTTCCTGCTTCAGAACACATGTATACCTCCACGTTTCTTGACTGGTCTTTTCATGAGACTTCTTTCCAAACACATTCTTTTCCATTTCCATAATCCCTTGTGAAGCAAAACTCACACCCCCTTCATGGTAAACCATAACCCCAATATCACCATTAGATGTATAACTGGTTAGAATGAATGGTTGTGTATCAATATTAGATTTCCTATATATTTTCAGATATCAATGCAATCCATTATATAAATTGGAACCTGTTATAATATTTATTCACAGTATGGTCTATTCATGCATTATCTCTATATTCATAGACCCAGGGTACACCTATTTGTACCCCCAAAGGCTAATTTATATGTCTTCAACATATTACTCCCAGAAATGGTGGAAGAAACACTCATGTCACCTGATCTACATATACATTTTATCACAGTGATATTCTGGACACAAAATGCAAAGGTCACACTTATGATTGCACCAAAGCCTCATTGGAAAGTGAGCATGGATTACTAAAAACATCCTTGTCCAGGTTGCCTAATGCTCTCAAATGTCAATGCTATTGGTGACTACACATTTGTTTCTTCCTAAGATGATATATTCAACCTCAACCCTGTTGAAAATGTCTAATCCACTCACTCACTTTATACTTTGCCTGATTTCCTAATGTCTCTATTGATATCTGCTTTCCTACATATGTTCCCCAGTTCATCATTGTGACTGACTCTTCACATGTGCTGACGTTTACATTCACTCTCTAACCGACACCCTATTGCTAAAGAACTTTTGGTCCAAATTGCATACTCACTCTTCTTCCAAAACTTACCAACTATCTTCCTAATCCTACCTACTATCCCTTTTTGACTGGATGTTCTCTTCTACATTCAATCATCCAAGGTACAAGGTCCTATGCCATTGTGTATGGATTTATCTGAGACATCTGTGCAGAAAGTCATTCAAAGCTAAGTATCCCAATCAAGGGCCCAATGCCCTTCTGGCCTTCAAATCTTACTTGGATTTCTGTTTTCATACATATATTTCACCTATATATTATTATAAATATCGCAGGTTCCCAATACCATTCTTCATCCAGCAGAGTGATTCCTAAGCCACATCAAACAGGTTCTTAACCCTAACCATACACTGTTCCCTCAATCTAACTTTACAGAAGAGCAGGGACAGAGTGGGTCTTACAATACAGGAATGTGGGGGATCTTCCACCTGCTGAGAACCTCAAAGGTCCATGCAGAAATGATCCCTGGAGAAGATGTAGGCAGCTATGAAGGACCTGAGAGAGCAGAAGTCATCTTCCATGGCAAACCTCCTGGTCGGGATGAAGGGATGTGTCTGAATGAGCCTCTCTCTTCTTAATGTAGACAAGATGGACCAAAGCAGGCCTGTGTGGAGAGCTGTTCCTTGGTGCCTATGGTTGATATTCCATTCTAACTTGTGAAAGTGTCACAGGAAGGAGGGGCAGCCTCCATCTCATGGGAGCCTTGGAAGCAACTGTTAGGACACAGTGGTTGCCAAGGCAGTGACCTCATTCAGTTCCTGAAGGAAGTGACCTCACCTCACTTCCTTGGTGATGGAACTCTCTGAACTTGGGATCCAGGAAGCCAGGCACCCAGAGCCAGTCCCAGTCCCAGTCCCAGTGGGCTCACTTGTTTGGATTTACCAAGGACAGAGTCAGTCTTTCTTGGTACCCACTGAGGTGAGGATTGCCAAATGCCAGGAAAGCTCTGCAGAGGGGCCTTTCCAGAGAAAGCAGGTAGTGGCTCACCGCTGGCTCCTGACAACTTCACAGAGTTGGCCAAGGAGGCCAGATGTGAGACAGGACAGGCCCTTTCGGGGGAACATAGTATGGCCCACCAGTCAGACGACACTCCGGGTAGTCACAGACCAACTTGGAAGGAGGTGCCTTTGTGGGTGTGGGTGTGAGTTTGTGGTTTTGTCTCATGTTCTGAGAATAGGTAGGAAAGGCGGTTTGTTTGGTTTGGAGTGGACTGTTTCTAGTAAGGCTTTTGACAAGGCGAGTGTTTCTATGTTTGTGTATTCCACTGTGTCCCTGGTTGTAGACATTAGAAAAGAGAATGCATCAATGGATGTGTCCTGTCTAGTAGAAAGCTTCCCAGCATTCATCCTGCCCAATTTATGAATGGACTGCGGCTTGCCTTATGGATGGGCAACACCTACTATCTTCCTAAGTTCCTGTTTTCTTCCTGAATTCTGGCCACTCTCCAGAATAGGCTCATGGTTTTGTGTCCAAGATATGTACCACCTCCAAGCTCGGTGACATGGCCATGTACTGGATAGTTGAAAGGAATGGTGAGCATCTCAGAAAACTCAGATATCAGTGTGACCAGGAAAGTCTCCCTGGAGAAACCCTGCTTTGGGCCTTGGGCTTACCTATCCTTCTGTGGCCCTGAATGTCAGGAAGGCCTTTGCCTCAGGGCACCCCTTTGTGAAGCCTGAAGAAAACAGTTTTCAAATGGAAATGAATGGGCATCACCTGTGGCTCTTTGCTTAATTGCTTTGCAAAGGGATGTGTCTGAATCAGCCTCTTGGCCCAGTGTGAGGCTGTGGCTTAGATTGTCAGCACCTGGTGGATCCAAAGAAAGATCCCATGTGTGCATCCAAAGCCAAATTGGCACAAAAGCAGTCATCCTGGATGAGGTCTCTCGCCTTCCTCTGTAAGGTTCCTGACCTCCATCAAGTGAGAATAGGGATCCTTTGTGTCAAATGAGTCCTTCAAAGCCATGCAGAGGCTAGCCCATAGGTGCTTGGGTTTTCTCATGACTCCAGTTCACACAAAGAATCTATACCCGGCAGTCAGTAGGCCTCCAATTGGAGAAGTAGAGCAGTATTAAAGGCAGGCCTATTTGATCACTCCAGGTCCACAGGAAGGGTGTCCAGTCCACCCTGACATTAGGCAAATGAGAGGCAAGGGAGCTTATTGTGGACACTGTCTTGGGCTGTGCCCCTCATGGAAACCTCCAGCCAGAGGTTATGATGAGTGTCTATATGGAAGAAGATGAGGGCCATGTGGCAGTGTTTTGGTTTGAATTGTGGTGTGGCAGTGGGAAGAGATGACTGGGTCCACCTGGGCTTGAACTCTGGTGTGATTCCCCTTGGAGACTGAGTTCTGGAACTGACCTCAGAGAAGTATTGCCGTGAATTGTGTCGGGATGTTAGGAGGCCACGCATGAGAGTCGCCCTTGGAAACTGAGATCTAGGCCCAGGCTGGCTTTCCACAGAGCACTGGGAATCTCAGCCCGGATATCACATGATTTTATTCTAAAAGACCTGGCAGCCATCGTGGAGAGTCCAAACACACGTGGACCTCACATTGTAGACCTCAATGGGCCTGGCTTCCTGTGACCTTTTGGCCACTCTTTGGGAAGCCTTGTTTGTGAGAGTTCCCCAGAGCTTTCGTTGAAATGAGCTTCCTCACCATTTAATGGTTCCTGAAGGAATGGAAACCCACAGTGCCTCCAACTTCATCCTTTAAAAATGGCTAGCTAGATAAATACCATGACATTTTTGAAATTCCCATGACCAGGTGGCACTGGAGAACCTTTGGATGTCCTGTTGCTGATCATGAGTGTACCAGACAGTGCCTTGATTGACTGGGTTTCATGAAAATGGTGTAAAACAGAGATGCCAGTAAGTTGGGGCCTGCTGAGTAGTGGGCCTAGAGCAGTGGTGTGCAGGTGTGTGATAAAACATCTGTGGTGGGGCCATGTGGATCTGCCATTGGCTTCCAAATGGCTTGTGACTGACATGGTGCAGTGAGCAGACCCTTCTATGTAAAGGCATCTTGTTATATGGAGAGGTTTCAGGGCAATGTTCAGAATCAGGTTGCTATGGTCAAGGGGGCAAGCTCTGTGGGATAGAAGCCTGGCTGGTGCATTCTTTTAGGACCTTGACACACCACAAGTGGCAGAACTCCCTCCAGCACTGTGTCCCAGTTGAACTCCTTGTATTTCCTGAAGCAAATTCCAAACTCCCAGTGCAGCAGCAAGAAACACCAGGAAAAGTGGAGGATGACCAAATGGCTTCACAGACCACACAGGGAGACACTTAGACCACAGTGGCCACAGTTTACCTGCAAAGAGAGAATTCAGCACTTCTGCCTCATGTTCATTGGAAAATCAGAAACCATGTCCTCCAGGTCACATAGATGCAGACCTGGTTTGATGGTCTCACTACAAAGGAAGCTAAAGCTCCTGAAAACAACATATATTTCAAGTGCCCAACCTCAGAAGCAGTTTCTCACAAAGTCTTTAGGCCAGCAGAGCTCCACGTTTGTGGAGTGTTTACCCTGTCCCTTACTCATGGAAACTAGTCTACCACCTCCAAGGTTGTGAACTCCTGAGCAGTTTCCATTCCACATATGTATTCACAGCATTTCTAACTCTTCTCCTCTAATTGTGTCTTACTTATTGTGAAGGTAATGTCAAGGCAATGTTCTGGATGAGAGTGGGAAGATTTTTTTGTAGCACATATTGGCCTACACATTGGATTCATTTTCCTATTTTCCGTTCGAAATACTGAATCCCTGACACTAACCCATACCCTACTAGATTGTGACTACGAATACTAATGTGATGGAGAAAAATAACTCAAACAGAATAGAAATACAGGCAGTTCAGAGCAGGCCTGGTGTATAGTTGGACTGGCCTTTGGCATTATAAAGTGTAGATGTTATAAATCTTGTCCAATTTAATAGAAATAGTTCTCCATGTGTTTTGAATGTTAACAAATATGTGAATTCCTGTCTCCCTTTCTCTGTAGCCTATTCAGCAACATGCATTTTTACATGCACATATAGAATCCTACCTCCTATCCCACGTCCATTCTTGTGAGGTGGCTGACTTGGCAGATACAAACTGTGAGAAGAGATCACTCCTCCTAAACGCTGTTGGAACTGAGAATTCAACCTCCAGGTGAGCTTCCCACTTGAACAACATGATACATAAATACATGTTCAGTAAAATAAATATTTTTGGATCTGTGGATGATAAATATTTCATGATGAATTTCGATTGGCATATATATTTCTACTCTTTAAAGTCTGTGTTTGTGTGTGTGTGTTGTTTTTTTTTTTGTGTATATGTATATATACACACACACACATACACACACTCTTCAGATTTTTCAAAATATGAAATGTATGTGTCATATTATATACTCCCTAAATTCATTCATGTTCATATATGTGGATTTATAATCAACTTTTCACAAGATTATTCTCAGAAATAGTCATCCACCTGAAATACATATTTGTTTCCTAGTGCTGAAATCCTAATATTTCTACAGTAACTGATCCAGTTTAACATGAATGCAAGTAGATTCCTATGGGACATGATGTGTATTTTGACATTCATTTTTATTCAACACTGGTACATTACTATTTCTTCAGTTGATGCACATCATAGGATATGTATTTCATCCTCAAGTTCACAAATTTCTAGGCATTTATTTCCCTTTCAATCACTTCCTGCTTCAGAACACATGTATTCCTCCACGTTTCTTGACTGGTCTTTTCATGAGACTTCTTTCCAAACACATTCTTTTCCATTTCCATAATCCCTTGTGAAGCAAAACTCACACCCCCTTCATGGTAAACCATAACCCCAATATCACCATTAGATGTATAACTGGTTAGAATGAATGGTTGTGTATCAATATTAGATTTCCTATATATTTTCAGATATCAATGCAATCCATTATTTAAAGTGGAACCTGTTATACTATTTATTCACAGTATGGTCTATTCATGCATTATCTCTATATTCATAGACCCAGGGTACACCTATTTGTACCCCCAAAGGCTAATTTATATGTCTTCAACATATTACTCCCAGAAATGGTGGAAGAAACACTCATGTCACCTGATCTACATATACATTTTATCACAGTGATATTCTGGACACAAAATGCAAAGGTCACACTTATGATTGCACCAAAGCCTCATTGGAAAGTGAGCATGGATTACTAAAAACATCCTTGTCCAGGTTGCCTAATGCTCTCAAATGTCAATGCTATTGGTGACTACACATTTGTTTCTTCCTAAGATGATATATTCAACCTCAACCCTGTTGAAAACGTCTAATCCACTCACTCACTTTATATTTTGCCTGATTTCCTAATGTCTCTATTGATATCTGCTTTCCTACATATGTTCCCCAGTTCATCATTGTGACTGACTCTTCACATGTGCTGACGTTTACATTCACTCTCTAACCGACACCCTATTGCTAAAGAAATTTTGGTCCAAATTGCATACTCACTCTTCTTCCAAAACTTACCAACTATCTTCCTAATCCTACCTACTATCCCTTTTTGACTGGATGTTCTCTTCTACATTCAATCATCCAAGGTACAAGGTCCTATGCCATTGTGTATCGATTTATCTGAGACATCTGTGCAGAAAGTCATTCAAAGCTAAGTATCCCAATCAAGGGCCCAATGCCCTTCTGGCCTTCAAATCTTACTTGGATTTCTGTTTTCATACATATATTTCACCTATATATTATTATAAATATCGCAGGTTCCCAATACCATTCTTCATCCAGCAGAGTGATTCCTAAGCCACATCAAACAGGTTCTTAACCCTAACCATACACTGTTCCCTCAATCTAACTTTACAGAAGAGCAGGGACAGAGTGGGTCTTACAATACAGGAATGTGGGGGATCTTCCACCTGCTGAGAACCTCAAAGGTCCATGCAGAAATGATCCCTGGAGAAGATGTAGGCAGCTATGAAGGACCTGAGAGAGCAGAAGTCATCTTCCATGGCCAACCACCTGGTCGGGATGAAGGGATGTGTCTGAATGAGCCTCTCTCTTCTTAATGTAGACAAGATGGACCAAAGCAGGCCTGTGTGGAGAGCTGTTCCTTGGTGCCTATGGTTGATATTCCATTCTAACTTGTGAAGGTGTCACAGGAAGGAGGGGCAGCCTCCATCTCATGGGAGCCTTGGAAGCAACTGTTAGGACACAGTGGTTGCCAAGGCAGTGACCTCATTCAGTTCCTGAAGGAAGTGACCTCACCTCACTTCCTTGGTGATGGAACTCTCTGAACTTGGGATCCAGGAAGCCAGGCACCCAGAGCCAGTCCCAGTCCCAGTCCCAGTGGGCTCACTTGTTTGGATTTACCAAGGACAGAGTCAGTCTTTCTTGGTACCCACTGAGGTGAGGATTGCCAAATGCCAGGAAAGCTCTGCAGAGGGGCCTTTCCAGAGAAAGCAGGTAGTGGCTCACCGCTGGCTCCTGACAACTTCACAGAGTTGGCCAAGGAGGCCAGATGTGAGACAGGACAGGCCCTTTCGGGGGAACATAGTATGGCCCACCAGTCAGACGACACTCCGGGTAGTCACAGACCAACTTGGAAGGAGGTGCCTTTGTGGGTGTGGGTGTGAGTTTGTGGTTTTGTCTCATGTTCTGAGAATAGGAAGGAAAGGCGGTTTGTTTGGTTTGGAGTGGACTGTTTCTAGTAAGGCTTTTGACAAGGCGAGTGTTTCTATGTTTGTGTATTCCACTGTGTCCCTGGTTGTAGACATTAGAAAAGAGAATGCATCAATGGATGTGTCCTGTCTAGTAGAAAGCTTCCCAGCATTCATCCTGCCCAATTTATGAATGGACTGCGGCTTGCCTTATGGATGGGCAACACCTACTATCTTCCTAAGTTCCTGTTTTCTTCCTGAATTCTGGCCACTCTCCAGAATAGGCTCATGGTTTTGTGTCCAAGATATGTACCACCTCCAAGCTCGGTGACATGGCCATGTACTGGATAGTTGAAAGGAATGGTGAGCATCTCAGAAAACTCAGATATCAGTGTGACCAGGAAAGTCTCCCTGGAGAAACCCTGCTTTGGGCCTTGGGCTTACCTATCCTTCTGTGGCCCTGAATGTCAGGAAGGCCTTTGCCTCAGGGCACCCCTTTGTGAAGCCTGAAGAAAACAGTTTTCAAATGGAAATGAATGGGCATCACCTGTGGCTCTTTGCTTAATTGCTTTGCAAAGGGATGTGTCTGAATCAGCCTCTTGGCCCAGTGTGAGGCTGTGGCTTAGATTGTCAGCACCTGGTGGATCCAAAGAAAGATCCCATGTGTGCATCCAAAGCCAAATTGGCACAAAAGCAGTCATCCTGGATGAGGTCTCTTGCCTTCCTCTGTAAGGTTCCTGACCTCCATCAAGTGAGAATAGGGATCCTTTGTGTCAAATGAGTCCTTCAAAGCCATGCAGAGGCTAGCCCATAGGTGCTTGGGTTTTCTCATGACTCCAGTTCACACAAAGAATCTATACCCGGCAGTCAGTAGGCCTCCAATTGGAGAAGTAGAGCAGTATTAAAGGCAGGCCTATTTGATCACTCCAGGTCCACAGGAAGGGTGTCCAGTCCACCCTGACATTAGGCAAATGAGAGGCAAGGGAGCTTATTGTGGACACTGTCTTGGGCTGTGCCCCTCATGGAAACCTCCAGCCAGAGGTTATGATGAGTGTCTATATGGAAGAAGATGAGGGCCATGTGGCAGTGTTTTGGTTTGAATTGTGGTGTGGCAGTGGGAAGAGATGACTGGGTCCACCTGGGCTTGAACTCTGGTGTGATTCCCCTTGGAGACTGAGTTCTGGAACTGACCTCAGAGAAGTATTGCCGTGAATTGTGTCGGGATGTTAGGAGGCCACGCATGAGAGTCGCCCTTGGAAACTGAGATCTAGGCCCAGGCTGGCTTTCCACAGAGCACTGGGAATCTCAGCCCGGATATCACATGATTTTATTCTAAAAGACCTGGCAGCCATCGTGGAGAGTCCAAACACACGTGGACCTCACATTGTAGACCTCAATGGGCCTGGCTTCCTGTGACCTTTTGGCCACTCTTTGGGAAGCCTTGTTTGTGAGAGTTCCCCAGAGCTTTCGTTGAAATGAGCTTCCTCACCATTTAATGGTTCCTGAAGGAATGGAAACCCACAGTGCCTCCAACTTCATCCTTTAAAAATGGCTAGCTAGATAAATACCATGACATTTTTGAAATTCCCATGACCAGGTGGCACTGGAGAACCTTTGGATGTCCTGTTGCTGATCATGAGTGTACCAGACAGTGCCTTGATTGACTGGGTTTCATGAAAATGGTGTAAAACAGAGATGCCAGTAAGTTGGGGCCTGCTGAGTAGTGGGCCTAGAGCAGTGGTGTGCAGGTGTGTGATAAAACATCTGTGGTGGGGCCATGTGGATCTGCCATTGGCTTCCAAATGGCTTGTGACTGACATGGTGCAGTGAGCAGACCCTTCTATGTAAAGGCATCTTGTTATATGGAGAGGTTTCAGGGCAATGTTCAGAATCAGGTTGCTATGGTCAAGGGGGCAAGCTCTGTGGGATAGAAGCCTGGCTGGTGCATTCTTTTAGGACCTTGACACACCACAAGTGGCAGAACTCCCTCCAGCACTGTGTCCCAGTTGAACTCCTTGTATTTCCTGAAGCAAATTCCAAACTCCCAGTGCAGCAGCAAGAAACACCAGGAAAAGTGGAGGATGACCAAATGGCTTCACAGACCACACAGGGAGACACTTAGACCACAGTGGCCACAGTTTACCTGCAAAGAGAGAATTCAGCACTTCTGCCTCATGTTCATTGGAAAATCAGAAACCATGTCCTCCAGGTCACATAGATGCAGACCTGGTTTGATGGTCTCACTACAAAGGAAGCTAAAGCTCCTGAAAACAACATATATTTCAAGTGCCCAACCTCAGAAGCAGTTTCTCACAAAGTCTTTAGGCCAGCAGAGCTCCACGTTTGTGGAGTGTTTACCCTGTCCCTTACTCATGGAAACTAGTCTACCACCTCCAAGGTTGTGAACTCCTGAGCAGTTTCCATTCCACATATGTATTCACAGCATTTCTAACTCTTCTCCTCTAATTGTGTCTTACTTATTGTGAAGGTAATGTCAAGGCAATGTTCTGGATGAGAGTGGGAAGATTTTTTTGTAGCACATATTGGCCTACACATTGGATTCATTTTCCTATTTTCCGTTCGAAATACTGAATCCCTGACACTAACCCATACCCTACTAGATTGTGACTACGAATACTAATGTGATGGAGAAAAATAACTCAAACAGAATAGAAATACAGGCAGTTCAGAGCAGGCCTGGTGTATAGTTGGACTGGCCTTTGGCATTATAAAGTGTAGGTGTTATAAATCTAGTCCAATTTAATAGAAATAGTTCTCCATGTGTTTTGAATGTTAACAAATATGTGAATTCCTGTCTCCCTTTCTCTGTAGCCTATTCAGCAACATGCATTTTTACATGCACATATAGAATCCTACCTCCTATCCCACGTCCATTCTTGTGAGGTGGCTGACTTGGCAGATACAAACTGTGAGAAGAGATCACTCCTCCTAAACGCTGTTGGAACTGAGAATTCAACCTCCAGGTGAGCTTCCCACTTGAACAACATGATACATAAATACATGTTCAGTAAAATAAATATTTTTGGATCTGTGGATGATAAATATTTCATGATGAATTTCGATTGGCATATATATTTCTACTCTTTAATGTCTGTGTTTGTGTGTGTGTGTTTTTTTTTGTGTATATATATATATATATATATATATATATATATATATATATACACACACACACACACACACACATACACACACTCTCCAGATTTTTCAAAATATGAAATGTATGTGTCATATTATATACTCCCTAAATTCATTCATGTTCATATATGTGGATTTATAATCAACGTTTCACAAGATTATTCTCAGAAATAGTCATCCACCTGAAATACATATTTGTTTCCTAGTGCTGAAATCCTAATATTTCTACAGTAACTGACCCAGTTTAACATGAATGCAAGTAGATTCCTATGGGACATGATGTGTATTTTGACGTTCATTTTTATTCAACACTGGTACATTACTATTTCTTCAGTTGATGCACATCATAGGATATGTATTTCATCCTCAAGTTCACAAATTTCTAGGCATTTATTTCCCTTTCAATCACTTCCTGCTTCAGAACACATGTATACCTCCACGTTTCTTGACTGGTCTTTTCATGAGACTTCTTTCCAAACACATTCTTTTCCATTTCCATAATCCCTTGTGAAGCAAAACTCACACCCCCTTCATGGTAAACCATAACCCCAATATCACCATTAGATGTATAACTGGTTAGAATGAATGGTTGTGTATCAATATTAGATTTCCTATATATTTTCAGATATCAATGCAATCCATTATATAAATTGGAACCTGTTATAATATTTATTCACAGTATGGTCTATTCATGCATTATCTCTATATTCATAGACCCAGGGTACACCTATTTGTACCCCCAAAGGCTAATTTATATGTCTTCAACATATTACTCCCAGAAATGGTGGAAGAAACACTCATGTCACCTGATCTACATATACATTTTATCACAGTGATATTCTGGACACAAAATGCAAAGGTCACACTTATGATTGCACCAAAGCCTCATTGGAAAGTGAGCATGGATTACTAAAAACATCCTTGTCCAGGTTGCCTAATGCTCTCAAATGTCAATGCTATTGGTGACTACACATTTGTTTCTTCCTAAGATGATATATTCAACCTCAACCCTGTTGAAAACGTCTAATCCACTCACTCACTTTATATTTTGCCTGATTTCCTAATGTCTCTATTGATATCTGCTTTCCTACATATGTTCCCCAGTTCATCATTGTGACTGACTCTTCACATGTGCTGACGTTTACATTCACTCTCTAACCGACACCCTATTGCTAAAGAAATTTTGGTCCAAATTGCATACTCACTCTTCTTCCAAAACTTACCAACAATCTTCCTAATCCTACCTACTATCCCTTTTTGACTGGATGTTCTCTTCTACATTCAATCATCCAAGGTACAAGGTCCCATGCCATTGTATATCGATTTATCTGAGACATCTGTGCAGAAAGTCATTCAAAGCTAAGTATCCCAATCAAGGGCCCAATGCCCTTCTGGCCTTCAAATCTTACTTGGATTTCTGTTTTCATACATATATTTCACCTATATATTATTATAAATATCGCAGGTTCCCAATACCATTCTTCATCCAGCAGAGTGATTCCTAAGCCAAACAGGTTCTTAACCCTAACCATACACTGTTCCCTCAATCTAACTTTACAGAAGAGCAGGGACAGAGTGGGTCTTACAATACAGGAATGTGGGGGATCTTCCACCTGCTGAGAACCTCAAAGGTCCATGCAGAAATGATCCCTGGAGAAGATGTAGGCAGCTATGAAGGACCTGAGAGAGCAGAAGTCATCTTCCATGGCAAACCTCCTGGTCGGGATGAAGGGATGTGTCTGAATGAGCCTCTCTCTTCTTAATGTAGACAAGATGGACCAAAGCAGGCCTGTGTGGAGAGCTGTTCCTTGGTGCCTATGGTTGATATTCCATTCTAACTTGTGAAGGTGTCACAGGAAGGAGGGGCAGCCTCCATCTCATGGGAGCCTTGGAAGCAACTGTTAGGACACAGTGGTTGCCAAGGCAGTGACCTCATTCAGTTCCTGAAGGAAGTGACCTCACCTCACTTCCTTGGTGATGGAACTCTCTGAACTTGGGATCCAGGAAGCCAGGCACCCAGAGCCAGTCCCAGTCCCAGTCCCAGTGGGCTCACTTGTTTGGATTTACCAAGGACAGAGTCAGTCTTTCTTGGTACCCACTGAGGTGAGGATTGCCAAATGCCAGGAAAGCTCTGCAGAGGGGCCTTTCCAGAGAAAGCAGGTAGTGGCTCACCGCTGGCTCCTGACAACTTCACAGAGTTGGCCAAGGAGGCCAGATGTGAGACAGGACAGGCCCTTTCGGGGGAACATAGTATGGCCCACCAGTCAGACGACACTCCGGGTAGTCACAGACCAACTTGGAAGGAGGTGCCTTTGTGGGTGTGGGTGTGAGTTTGTGGTTTTGTCTCATGTTCTGAGAATAGGTAGGAAAGGCGGTTTGTTTGGTTTGGAGTGGACTGTTTCTAGTAAGGCTTTTGACAAGGCGAGTGTTTCTATGTTTGTGTATCCCACTGTGTCCCTGGTTGTAGACATTAGAAAAGAGAATGCATCAATGGATGTGTCCTGTCTAGTAGAAAGCTTCCCAGCATTCATCCTGCCCAATTTATGAATGGACTGCGGCTTGCCTTATGGATGGGCAACACCTACTATCTTCCTAAGTTCCTGTTTTCTTCCTGAATTCTGGCCACTCTCCAGAATAGGCTCATGGTTTTGTGTCCAAGATATGTACCACCTCCAAGCTCGGTGACATGGCCATGTACTGGATAGTTGAAAGGAATGGTGAGCATCTCAGAAAACTCAGATATCAGTGTGACCAGGAAAGTCTCCCTGGAGAAACCCTGCTTTGGGCCTTGGGCTTACCTATCCTTCTGTGGCCCTGAATGTCAGGAAGGCCTTTGCCTCAGGGCACCCCTTTGTGAAGCCTGAAGAAAACAGTTTTCAAATGGAAATGAATGGGCATCACCTGTGGCTCTTTGCTTAATTGCTTTGCAAAGGGATGTGTCTGAATCAGCCTCTTGGCCCAGTGTGAGGCTGTGGCTTAGATTGTCAGCACCTGGTGGATCCAAAGAAAGATCCCATGTGTGCATCCAAAGCCAAATTGGCACAAAAGCAGTCATCCTGGATGAGGTCTCTCGCCTTCCTCTGTAAGGTTCCTGACCTCCATCAAGTGAGAATAGGGATCCTTTGTGTCAAATGAGTCCTTCAAAGCCATGCAGAGGCTAGCCCATAGGTGCTTGGGTTTTCTCATGACTCCAGTTCACACAAAGAATCTATACCCGGCAGTCAGTAGGCCTCCAATTGGAGAAGTAGAGCAGTATTAAAGGCAGGCCTATTTGATCACTCCAGGTCCACAGGAAGGGTGTCCAGTCCACCCTGACATTAGGCAAATGAGAGGCAAGGGAGCTTATTGTGGACACTGTCTTGGGCTGTGCCCCTCATGGAAACCTCCAGCCAGAGGTTATGATGAGTGTCTATATGGAAGAAGATGAGGGCCATGTGGCAGTGTTTTGGTTTGAATTGTGGTGTGGCAGTGGGAAGAGATGACTGGGTCCACCTGGGCTTGAACTCTGGTGTGATTCCCCTTGGAGACTGAGTTCTGGAACTGACCTCAGAGAAGTATTGCCGTGAATTGTGTCGGGATGTTAGGAGGCCACGCATGAGAGTCGCCCTTGGAAACTGAGATCTAGGCCCAGGCTGGCTTTCCACAGAGCACTGGGAATCTCAGCCCGGATATCACATGATTTTATTCTAAAAGACCTGGCAGCCATCGTGGAGAGTCCAAACACACGTGGACCTCACATTGTAGACCTCAATGGGCCTGGCTTCCTGTGACCTTTTGGCCACTCTTTGGGAAGCCTTGTTTGTGAGAGTTCCCCAGAGCTTTCGTTGAAATGAGCTTCCTCACCATTTAATGGTTCCTGAAGGAATGGAAACCCACAGTGCCTCCAACTTCATCCTTTAAAAATGGCTAGCTAGATAAATACCATGACATTTTTGAAATTCCCATGACCAGGTGGCACTGGAGAACCTTTGGATGTCCTGTTGCTGATCATGAGTGTACCAGACAGTGCCTTGATTGACTGGGTTTCATGAAAATGGTGTAAAACAGAGATGCCAGTAAGTTGGGGCCTGCTGAGTAGTGGGCCTAGAGCAGTGGTGTGCAGGTGTGTGATAAAACATCTGTGGTGGGGCCATGTGGATCTGCCATTGGCTTCCAAATGGCTTGTGACTGACATGGTGCAGTGAGCAGACCCTTCTATGTAAAGGCATCTTGTTATATGGAGAGGTTTCAGGGCAATGTTCAGAATCAGGTTGCTATGGTCAAGGGGGCAAGCTCTGTGGGATAGAAGCCTGGCTGGTGCATTCTTTTAGGACCTTGACACACCACAAGTGGCAGAACTCCCTCCAGCACTGTGTCCCAGTTGAACTCCTTGTATTTCCTGAAGCAAATTCCAAACTCCCAGTGCAGCAGCAAGAAACACCAGGAAAAGTGGAGGATGACCAAATGGCTTCACAGACCACACAGGGAGACACTTAGACCACAGTGGCCACAGTTTACCTGCAAAGAGAGAATTCAGCACTTCTGCCTCATGTTCATTGGAAAATCAGAAACCATGTCCTCCAGGTCACATAGATGCAGACCTGGTTTGATGGTCTCACTACAAAGGAAGCTAAAGCTCCTGAAAACAACATATATTTCAAGTGCCCAACCTCAGAAGCAGTTTCTCACAAAGTCTTTAGGCCAGCAGAGCTCCACGTTTGTGGAGTGTTTACCCTGTGCCTTACTCATGGAAACTAGTCTACCACCTCCAAGGTTGTGAACTCCTGAGCATTTTCCATTCCACATATGTATTCACAGCATTTCTAACTCTTCTCCTCAAATTGTGTCTTACTTATTGTGAAGGTAATGTCAAGGCAATGTTCTGGATGAGAGTGGGAAGATTTTTTTGTAGCACATATTGGCCTACACATTGGATTCATTTTCCTATTTTCCGTTCGAAATACTGAATCCCTGACACTAACCCATACCCTACTAGATTGTGACTACGAATACTAATGTGATGGAGAAAAATAACTCAAACAGAATAGAAATACAGGCAGTTCAGAGCAGGCCTGGTGTATAGTTGGACTGGCCTTTGGCATTATAAAGTGTAGATGTTATAAATCTTGTCCAATTTAATAGAAATAGTTCTCCATGTGTTTTGAATGTTAACAAATATGTGAATTCCTGTCTCCCTTTCTCTGTAGCCTATTCAGCAACATGCATTTTTACATGCACATATAGAATCCTACCTCCTATCCCACGTCCATTCTTGTGAGGTGGCTGACTTGGCAGATACAAACTGTGAGAAGAGATCACTCCTCCTAAACGCTGTTGGAACTGAGAATTCAACCTCCAGGTGAGCTTCCCACTTGAACAACATGATACATAAATACATGTTCAGTAAAATAAATATTTTTGGATCTGTGGATGATAAATATTTCATGATGAATTTCGATTGGCATATATATTTCTACTCTTTAAAGTCTGTGTTTGTGTGTGTGTGTTGTTTTTTTTTTGTGTATATGTATATATACACACACACACATACACACACTCTTCAGATTTTTCAAAATATGAAATGTATGTGTCATATTATATACTCCCTAAATTCATTCATGTTCATATATGTGGATTTATAATCAACTTTTCACAAGATTATTCTCAGAAATAGTCATCCACCTGAAATACATATTTGTTTCCTAGTGCTGAAATCCTAATATTTCTACAGTAACTGATCCAGTTTAACATGAATGCAAGTAGATTCCTATGGGACATGATGTGTATTTTGACGTTCATTTTTATTCAACACTGGTACATTACTATTTCTTCAGTTGATGCACATCATAGGATATGTATTTCATCCTCAAGTTCACAAATTTCTAGGCATTTATTTCCCTTTCAATCACTTCCTGCTTCAGAACACATGTATTCCTCCACGTTTCTTGACTGGTCTTTTCATGAGACTTCTTTCCAAACACATTCTTTTCCATTTCCATAATCCCTTGTGAAGCAAAACTCACACCCCCTTCATGGTAAACCATAACCCCAATATCACCATTAGATGTATAACTGGTTAGAATGAATGGTTGTGTATCAATATTAGATTTCCTATATATTTTCAGATATCAATGCAATCCATTATTTAAAGTGGAACCTGTTATACTATTTATTCACAGTATGGTCTATTCATGCATTATCTCTATATTCATAGACCCAGGGTACACCTATTTGTACCCCCAAAGGCTAATTTATATGTCTTCAACATATTACTCCCAGAAATGTTGGAAGAAACACTCATGTCACCTGATCTACATATACATTTTATCACAGTGATATTCTGGACACAAAATGCAAAGGTCACACTTATGATTGCACCAAAGCCTCATTGGAAAGTGAGCATGGATTACTAAAAACATCCTTGTCCAGGTTGCCTAATGCTCTCAAATGTCAATGCTATTGGTGACTACACATTTGTTTCTTCCTAAGATGATATATTCAACCTCAACCCTGTTGAAAACGTCTAATCCACTCACTCACTTTATATTTTGCCTGATTTCCTAATGTCTCTATTGATATCTGCTTTCCTACATATGTTCCCCAGTTCATCATTGTGACTGACTCTTCACATGTGCTGACGTTTACATTCACTCTCTAACCGACACCCTATTGCTAAAGAAATTTTGGTCCAAATTGCATACTCACTCTTCTTCCAAAACTTACCAACAATCTTCCTAATCCTACCTACTATCCCTTTTTGACTGGATGTTCTCTTCTACATTCAATCATCCAAGGTACAAGGTCCCATGCCATTGTATATCGATTTATCTGAGACATCTGTGCAGAAAGTCATTCAAAGCTAAGTATCCCAATCAAGGGCCCAATGCCCTTCTGGCCTTCAAATCTTACTTGGATTTCTGTTTTCATACATATATTTCACCTATATATTATTATAAATATCGCAGGTTCCCAATACCATTCTTCATCCAGCAGAGTGATTCCTAAGCCAAACAGGTTCTTAACCCTAACCATACACTGTTCCCTCAATCTAACTTTACAGAAGAGCAGGGACAGAGTGGGTCTTACAATACAGGAATGTGGGGGATCTTCCACCTGCTGAGAACCTCAAAGGTCCATGCAGAAATGATCCCTGGAGAAGATGTAGGCAGCTATGAAGGACCTGAGAGAGCAGAAGTCATCTTCCATGGCAAACCTCCTGGTCGGGATGAAGGGATGTGTCTGAATGAGCCTCTCTCTTCTTAATGTAGACAAGATGGACCAAAGCAGGCCTGTGTGGAGAGCTGTTCCTTGGTGCCTATGGTTGATATTCCATTCTAACTTGTGAAGGTGTCACAGGAAGGAGGGGCAGCCTCCATCTCATGGGAGCCTTGGAAGCAACTGTTAGGACACAGTGGTTGCCAAGGCAGTGACCTCATTCAGTTCCTGAAGGAAGTGACCTCACCTCACTTCCTTGGTGATGGAACTCTCTGAACTTGGGATCCAGGAAGCCAGGCACCCAGAGCCAGTCCCAGTCCCAGTCCCAGTGGGCTCACTTGTTTGGATTTACCAAGGACAGAGTCAGTCTTTCTTGGTACCCACTGAGGTGAGGATTGCCAAATGCCAGGAAAGCTCTGCAGAGGGGCCTTTCCAGAGAAAGCAGGTAGTGGCTCACCGCTGGCTCCTGACAACTTCACAGAGTTGGCCAAGGAGGCCAGATGTGAGACAGGACAGGCCCTTTCGGGGGAACATAGTATGGCCCACCAGTCAGACGACACTCCGGGTAGTCACAGACCAACTTGGAAGGAGGTGCCTTTGTGGGTGTGGGTGTGAGTTTGTGGTTTTGTCTCATGTTCTGAGAATAGGAAGGAAAGGCGGTTTGTTTGGTTTGGAGTGAACTGTTTCTAGTAAGGCTTTTGACAAGGCGAGTGTTTCTATGTTTGTGTATTCCACTGTGTCCCTGGTTGTAGACATTAGAAAAGAGAATGCATCAATGGATGTGTCCTGTCTAGTAGAAAGCTTCCCAGCATTCATCCTGCCCAATTTATGAATGGACTGCGGCTTGCCTTATGGATGGGCAACACCTACTATCTTCCTAAGTTCCTGTTTTCTTCCTGAATTCTGGCCACTCTCATGGTTTTGTGTCCAAGATATGTACCACCTCCAAGCTCGGTGACATGGCCATGTACTGGATAGTTGAAAGGAATGGTGAGCATCTCAGAAAACTCAGATATCAGTGTGACCAGGAAAGTCTCCCTGGAGAAACCCTGCTTTGGGCCTTGGGCTTACCTATCCTTCTGTGGCCCTGAATGTCAGGAAGGCCTTTGCCTCAGGGCACCCCTTTGTGAAGCCTGAAGAAAACAGTTTTCAAATGGAAATGAATGGGCATCACCTGTGGCTCTTTGCTTAATTGCTTTGCAAAGGGATGTGTCTGAATCAGCCTCTTGGCCCAGTGTGAGGCTGTGGCTTAGATTGTCAGCACCTGGTGGATCCAAAGAAAGATCCCATGTGTGCATCCAAAGCCAAATTGGCACAAAAGCAGTCATCCTGGATGAGGTCTCTCGCCTTCCTCTGTAAGGTTCCTGACCTCCATCAAGTGAGAATAGGGATCCTTTGTGTCAAATGAGTCCTTCAAAGCCATGCAGAGGCTAGCCCATAGGTGCTTGGGTTTTCTCATGACTCCAGTTCACACAAAGAATCTATACCCGGCAGTCAGTAGGCCTCCAATTGGAGAAGTAGAGCAGTATTAAAGGCAGGCCTATTTGATCACTCCAGGTCCACAGGAAGGGTGTCCAGTCCACCCTGACATTAGGCAAATGAGAGGCAAGGGAGCTTATTGTGGACACTGTCTTGGGCTGTGCCCCTCATGGAAACCTCCAGCCAGAGGTTATGATGAGTGTCTATATGGAAGAAGATGAGGGCCATGTGGCAGTGTTTTGGTTTGAATTGTGGTGTGGCAGTGGGAAGAGATGACTGGGTCCACCTGGGCTTGAACTCTGGTGTGATTCCCCTTGGAGACTGAGTTCTGGAACTGACCTCAGAGAAGTATTGCCGTGAATTGTGTCGGGATGTTAGGAGGCCACGCATGAGAGTCGCCCTTGGAAACTGAGATCTAGGCCCAGGCTGGCTTTCCACAGAGCACTGGGAATCTCAGCCCGGATATCACATGATTTTATTCTAAAAGACCTGGCAGCCATCGTGGAGAGTCCAAACACACGTGGACCTCACATTGTAGACCTCAATGGGCCTGGCTTCCTGTGACCTTTTGGCCACTCTTTGGGAAGCCTTGTTTGTGAGAGTTCCCCAGAGCTTTCGTTGAAATGAGCTTCCTCACCATTTAATGGTTCCTGAAGGAATGGAAACCCACAGTGCCTCCAACTTCATCCTTTAAAAATGGCTAGCTAGATAAATACCATGACATTTTTGAAATTCCCATGACCAGGTGGCACTGGAGAACCTTTGGATGTCCTGTTGCTGATCATGAGTGTACCAGACAGTGCCTTGATTGACTGGGTTTCATGAAAATGGTGTAAAACAGAGATGCCAGTAAGTTGGGGCCTGCTGAGTAGTGGGCCTAGAGCAGTGGTGTGCAGGTGTGTGATAAAACATCTGTGGTGGGGCCATGTGGATCTGCCATTGGCTTCCAAATGGCTTGTGACTGACATGGTGCAGTGAGCAGACCCTTCTATGTAAAGGCATCTTGTTATATGGAGAGGTTTCAGGGCAATGTTCAGAATCAGGTTGCTATGGTCAAGGGGGCAAGCTCTGTGGGATAGAAGCCTGGCTGGTGCATTCTTTTAGGACCTTGACACACCACAAGTGGCAGAACTCCCTCCAGCACTGTGTCCCAGTTGAACTCCTTGTATTTCCTGAAGCAAATTCCAAACTCCCAGTGCAGCAGCAAGAAACACCAGGAAAAGTGGAGGATGACCAAATGGCTTCACAGACCACACAGGGAGACACTTAGACCACAGTGGCCACAGTTTACCTGCAAAGAGAGAATTCAGCACTTCTGCCTCATGTTCATTGGAAAATCAGAAACCATGTCCTCCAGGTCACATAGATGCAGACCTGGTTTGATGGTCTCACTACAAAGGAAGCTAAAGCTCCTGAAAACAACATATATTTCAAGTGCCCAACCTCAGAAGCAGTTTCTCACAAAGTCTTTAGGCCAGCAGAGCTCCACGTTTGTGGAGTGTTTACCCTGTCCCTTACTCATGGAAACTAGTCTACCACCTCCAAGGTTGTGAACTCCTGAGCATTTTCCATTCCACATATGTATTCACAGCATTTCTAACTCTTCTCCTCAAATTGTGTCTTACTTATTGTGAAGGTAATGTCAAGGCAATGTTCTGGATGAGAGTGGGAAGATTTTTTTGTAGCACATATTGGCCTACACATTGGATTCATTTTCCTATTTTCCGTTCGAAATACTGAATCCCTGACACTAACCCATACCCTACTAGATTGTGACTACGAATACTAATGTGATGGAGAAAAATAACTCAAACAGAATAGAAATACAGGCAGTTCAGAGCAGGCCTGGTGTATAGTTGGACTGGCCTTTGGCATTATAAAGTGTAGGTGTTATAAATCTTGTCCAATTTAATAGAAATAGTTCTCCATGTGTTTTGAATGTTAACAAATATGTGAATTCCTGTCTCCCTTTCTCTGTAGCCTATTCAGCAACATGCATTTTTACATGCACATATAGAATCCTACCTCCTATCCCACGTCCATTCTTGTGAGGTGGCTGACTTGGCAGATACAAACTGTGAGAAGAGATCACTCCTCCTAAACGCTGTTGGAACTGAGAATTCAACCTCCAGGTGAGCTTCCCACTTGAACAACATGATACATAAATACATGTTCAGTAAAATAAATATTTTTGGATCTGTGGATGATAAATATTTCATGATGAATTTCGATTGGCATATATATTTCTACTCTTTAAAGTCTGTGTTTGTGTGTGTGTGTTGTTTTTTTTTGTGTATATGTATATATACACACACACACATACACACACTCTTCAGATTTTTCAAAATATGAAATGTATGTGTCATATTATATACTCCCTAAATTCATTCATGTTCATATATGTGGATTTATAATCAACTTTTCACAAGATTATTCTCAGAAATAGTCATCCACCTGAAATACATATTTGTTTCCTAGTGCTGAAATCCTAATATTTCTACAGTAACTGATCCAGTTTAACATGAATGCAAGTAGATTCCTATGGGACATGATGTGTATTTTGACGTTCATTTTTATTCAACACTGGTACATTACTATTTCTTCAGTTGATGCACATCATAGGATATGTATTTCATCCTCAAGTTCACAAATTTCTAGGCATTTATTTCCCTTTCAATCACTTCCTGCTTCAGAACACATGTATTCCTCCACGTTTCTTGACTGGTCTTTTCATGAGACTTCTTTCCAAACACATTCTTTTCCATTTCCATAATCCCTTGTGAAGCAAAACTCACACCCCCTTCATGGTAAACCATAACCCCAATATCACCATTAGATGTATAACTGGTTAGAATGAATGGTTGTGTATCAATATTAGATTTCCTATATATTTTCAGATATCAATGCAATCCATTATTTAAAGTGGAACCTGTTATACTATTTATTCACAGTATGGTCTATTCATGCATTATCTCTATATTCATAGACCCAGGGTACACCTATTTGTACCCCCAAAGGCTAATTTATATGTCTTCAACATATTACTCCCAGAAATGGTGGAAGAAACACTCATGTCACCTGATCTACATATACATTTTATCACAGTGATATTCTGGACACAAAATGCAAAGGTCACACTTATGATTGCACCAAAGCCTCATTGGAAAGTGAGCATGGATTACTAAAAACATCCTTGTCCAGGTTGCCTAATGCTCTCAAATGTCAATGCTATTGGTGACTACACATTTGTTTCTTCCTAAGATGATATATTCAACCTCAACCCTGTTGAAAACGTCTAATCCACTCACTCACTTTATATTTTGCCTGATTTCCTAATGTCTCTATTGATATCTGCTTTCCTACATATGTTCCCCAGTTCATCATTGTGACTGACTCTTCACATGTGCTGACGTTTACATTCACTCTCTAACCGACACCCTATTGCTAAAGAACTTTTGGTCCAAATTGCATACTCACTCTTCTTCCAAAACTTACCAACTATCTTCCTAATCCTACCTACTATCCCTTTTTGACTGGATGTTCTCTTCTACATTCAATCATCCAAGGTACAAGGTCCTATGCCATTGTGTATCGATTTATCTGAGACATCTGTGCAGAAAGTCATTCAAAGCTAAGTATCCCAATCAAGGGCCCAATGCCCTTCTGGCCTTCAAATCTTACTTGGATTTCTGTTTTCATACATATATTTCACCTATATATTATTATAAATATCGCAGGTTCCCAATACCATTCTTCATCCAGCAGAGTGATTCCTAAGCCACATCAAACAGGTTCTTAACCCTAACCATACACTGTTCCCTCAATCTAACTTTACAGAAGAGCAGGGACAGAGTGGGTCTTACAATACAGGAATGTGGGGGATCTTCCACCTGCTGAGAACCTCAAAGGTCCATGCAGAAATGATCCCTGGAGAAGATGTAGGCAGCTATGAAGGACCTGAGAGAGCAGAAGTCATCTTCCATGGCCAACCACCTGGTCGGGATGAAGGGATGTGTCTGAATGAGCCTCTCTCTTCTTAATGTAGACAAGATGGACCAAAGCAGGCCTGTGTGGAGAGCTGTTCCTTGGTGCCTATGGTTGATATTCCATTCTAACTTGTGAAGGTGTCACAGGAAGGAGGGGCAGCCTCCATCTCATGGGAGCCTTGGAAGCAACTGTTAGGACACAGTGGTTGCCAAGGCAGTGACCTCATTCAGTTCCTGAAGGAAGTGACCTCACCTCACTTCCTTGGTGATGGAACTCTCTGAACTTGGGATCCAGGAAGCCAGGCACCCAGAGCCAGTCCCAGTCCCAGTCCCAGTGGGCTCACTTGTTTGGATTTACCAAGGACAGAGTCAGTCTTTCTTGGTACCCACTGAGGTGAGGATTGCCAAATGCCAGGAAAGCTCTGCAGAGGGGCCTTTCCAGAGAAAGCAGGTAGTGGCTCACCGCTGGCTCCTGACAACTTCACAGAGTTGGCCAAGGAGGCCAGATGTGAGACAGGACAGGCCCTTTCGGGGGAACATAGTATGGCCCACCAGTCAGACGACACTCCGGGTAGTCACAGACCAACTTGGAAGGAGGTGCCTTTGTGGGTGTGGGTGTGAGTTTGTGGTTTTGTCTCATGTTCTGAGAATAGGAAGGAAAGGCGGTTTGTTTGGTTTGGAGTGGACTGTTTCTAGTAAGGCTTTTGACAAGGCGAGTGTTTCTATGTTTGTGTATCCCACTGTGTCCCTGGTTGTAGACATTAGAAAAGAGAATGCATCAATGGATGTGTCCTGTCTAGTAGAAAGCTTCCCAGCATTCATCCTGCCCAATTTATGAATGGACTGCGGCTTGCCTTATGGATGGGCAACACCTACTATCTTCCTAAGTTCCTGTTTTCTTCCTGAATTCTGGCCACTCTCCAGAATAGGCTCATGGTTTTGTGTCCAAGATATGTACCACCTCCAAGCTCGGTGACATGGCCATGTACTGGATAGTTGAAAGGAATGGTGAGCATCTCAGAAAACTCAGATATCAGTGTGACCAGGAAAGTCTCCCTGGAGAAACCCTGCTTTGGGCCTTGGGCTTACCTATCCTTCTGTGGCCCTGAATGTCAGGAAGGCCTTTGCCTCAGGGCACCCCTTTGTGAAGCCTGAAGAAAACAGTTTTCAAATGGAAATGAATGGGCATCACCTGTGGCTCTTTGCTTAATTGCTTTGCAAAGGGATGTGTCTGAATCAGCCTCTTGGCCCAGTGTGAGGCTGTGGCTTAGATTGTCAGCACCTGGTGGATCCAAAGAAAGATCCCATGTGTGCATCCAAAGCCAAATTGGCACAAAAGCAGTCATCCTGGATGAGGTCTCTCGCCTTCCTCTGTAAGGTTCCTGACCTCCATCAAGTGAGAATAGGGATCCTTTGTGTCAAATGAGTCCTTCAAAGCCATGCAGAGGCTAGCCCATAGGTGCTTGGGTTTTCTCATGACTCCAGTTCACACAAAGAATCTATACCCGGCAGTCAGTAGGCCTCCAATTGGAGAAGTAGAGCAGTATTAAAGGCAGGCCTATTTGATCACTCCAGGTCCACAGGAAGGGTGTCCAGTCCACCCTGACATTAGGCAAATGAGAGGCAAGGGAGCTTATTGTGGACACTGTCTTGGGCTGTGCCCCTCATGGAAACCTCCAGCCAGAGGTTATGATGAGTGTCTATATGGAAGAAGATGAGGGCCATGTGGCAGTGTTTTGGTTTGAATTGTGGTGTGGCAGTGGGAAGAGATGACTGGGTCCACCTGGGCTTGAACTCTGGTGTGATTCCCCTTGGAGACTGAGTTCTGGAACTGACCTCAGAGAAGTATTGCCGTGAATTGTGTCGGGATGTTAGGAGGCCACGCATGAGAGTCGCCCTTGGAAACTGAGATCTAGGCCCAGGCTGGCTTTCCACAGAGCACTGGGAATCTCAGCCCGGATATCACATGATTTTATTCTAAAAGACCTGGCAGCCATCGTGGAGAGTCCAAACACACGTGGACCTCACATTGTAGACCTCAATGGGCCTGGCTTCCTGTGACCTTTTGGCCACTCTTTGGGAAGCCTTGTTTGTGAGAGTTCCCCAGAGCTTTCGTCGAAATGAGCTTCCTCACCATTGAATGGTTCCTGAAGGAATGGAAACCCACAGTGCCTCCAACTTCATCCTTTAAAAATGGCTAGCTAGATAAATACCATGACATTTTTGAAATTCCCATGACCAGGTGGCACTGGAGAACCTTTGGATGTCCTGTTGCTGATCATGAGTGTACCAGACAGTGCCTTGATTGACTGGGTTTCATGAAAATGGTGTAAAACAGAGATGCCAGTAAGTTGGGGCCTGCTGAGTAGTGGGCCTAGAGCAGTGGTGTGCAGGTGTGTGATAAAACATCTGTGGTGGGGCCATGTGGATCTGCCATTGGCTTCCAAATGGCTTGTGACTGACATGGTGCAGTGAGCAGACCCTTCTATGTAAAGGCATCTTGTTATATGGAGAGGTTTCAGGGCAATGTTCAGAATCAGGTTGCTATGGTCAAGGGGGCAAGCTCTGTGGGATAGAAGCCTGGCTGGTGCATTCTTTTAGGACCTTGACACACCACAAGTGGCAGAACTCCCTCCAGCACTGTGTCCCAGTTGAACTCCTTGTATTTCCTGAAGCAAATTCCAAACTCCCAGTGCAGCAGCAAGAAACACCAGGAAAAGTGGAGGATGACCAAATGGCTTCACAGACCACACAGGGAGACACTTAGACCACAGTGGCCACAGTTTACCTGCAAAGAGAGAATTCAGCACTTCTGCCTCATGTTCATTGGAAAATCAGAAACCATGTCCTCCAGGTCACATAGATGCAGACCTGGTTTGATGGTCTCACTACAAAGGAAGCTAAAGCTCCTGAAAACAACATATATTTCAAGTGCCCAACCTCAGAAGCAGTTTCTCACAAAGTCTTTAGGCCAGCAGAGCTCCACGTTTGTGGAGTGTTTACCCTGTCCCTTACTCATGGAAACTAGTCTACCACCTCCAAGGTTGTGAACTCCTGAGCAGTTTCCATTCCACATATGTATTCACAGCATTTCTAACTCTTCTCCTCTAATTGTGTCTTACTTATTGTGAAGGTAATGTCAAGGCAATGTTCTGGATGAGAGTGGGAAGATTTTTTTGTAGCACATATTGGCCTACACATTGGATTCATTTTCCTATTTTCCGTTCGAAATACTGAATCCCTGACACTAACCCATACCCTACTAGATTGTGACTACGAATACTAATGTGATGGAGAAAAATAACTCAAACAGAATAGAAATACAGGCAGTTCAGAGCAGGCCTGGTGTATAGTTGGACTGGCCTTTGGCATTATAAAGTGTAGGTGTTATAAATCTAGTCCAATTTAATAGAAATAGTTCTCCATGTGTTTTGAATGTTAACAAATATGTGAATTCCTGTCTCCCTTTCTCTGTAGCCTATTCAGCAACATGCATTTTTACATGCACATATAGAATCCTACCTCCTATCCCACGTCCATTCTTGTGAGGTGGCTGACTTGGCAGATACAAACTGTGAGAAGAGATCACTCCTCCTAAACGCTGTTGGAACTGAGAATTCAACCTCCAGGTGAGCTTCCCACTTGAACAACATGATACATAAATACATGTTCAGTAAAATAAATATTTTTGGATCTGTGGATGATAAATATTTCATGATGAATTTCGATTGGCATATATATTTCTACTCTTTAATGTCTGTGTTTGTGTGTGTGTGTTTTTTTTTGTGTATATATATATATATATATATATATATATATATATATATATATATACACACACACACACACACACACATACACACACTCTCCAGATTTTTCAAAATATGAAATGTATGTGTCATATTATATACTCCCTAAATTCATTCATGTTCATATATGTGGATTTATAATCAACGTTTCACAAGATTATTCTCAGAAATAGTCATCCACCTGAAATACATATTTGTTTCCTAGTGCTGAAATCCTAATATTTCTACAGTAACTGACCCAGTTTAACATGAATGCAAGTAGATTCCTATGGGACATGATGTGTATTTTGACGTTCATTTTTATTCAACACTGGTACATTACTATTTCTTCAGTTGATGCACATCATAGGATATGTATTTCATCCTCAAGTTCACAAATTTCTAGGCATTTATTTCCCTTTCAATCACTTCCTGCTTCAGAACACATGTATACCTCCACGTTTCTTGACTGGTCTTTTCATGAGACTTCTTTCCAAACACATTCTTTTCCATTTCCATAATCCCTTGTGAAGCAAAACTCACACCCCCTTCATGGTAAACCATAACCCCAATATCACCATTAGATGTATAACTGGTTAGAATGAATGGTTGTGTATCAATATTAGATTTCCTATATATTTTCAGATATCAATGCAATCCATTATATAAATTGGAACCTGTTATAATATTTATTCACAGTATGGTCTATTCATGCATTATCTCTATATTCATAGACCCAGGGTACACCTATTTGTACCCCCAAAGGCTAATTT
Organism: Spermophilus citellus; assembly: GCF_964194105.1. NCBI lineage: Eukaryota > Metazoa > Chordata > Mammalia > Rodentia > Sciuridae > Spermophilus > Spermophilus citellus. The sequence continues at coordinate 59,774 of NW_027673193.1, read as the reverse complement.
ATATGTCTTCAACATATTACTCCCAGAAATGGTGGAAGAAACACTCATGTCACCTGATCTACATATACATTTTATCACAGTGATATTCTGGACACAAAATGCAAAGGTCACACTTATGATTGCACCAAAGCCTCATTGGAAAGTGAGCATGGATTACTAAAAACATCCTTGTCCAGGTTGCCTAATGCTCTCAAATGTCAATGCTATTGGTGACTACACATTTGTTTCTTCCTAAGATGATATATTCAACCTCAACCCTGTTGAAAATGTCTAATCCACTCACTCACTTTATACTTTGCCTGATTTCCTAATGTCTCTATTGATATCTGCTTTCCTACATATGTTCCCCAGTTCATCATTGTGACTGACTCTTCACATGTGCTGACGTTTACATTCACTCTCTAACCGACACCCTATTGCTAAAGAACTTTTGGTCCAAATTGCATACTCACTCTTCTTCCAAAACTTACCAACTATCTTCCTAATCCTACCTACTATCCCTTTTTGACTGGATGTTCTCTTCTACATTCAATCATCCAAGGTACAAGGTCCTATGCCATTGTGTATGGATTTATCTGAGACATCTGTGCAGAAAGTCATTCAAAGCTAAGTATCCCAATCAAGGGCCCAATGCCCTTCTGGCCTTCAAATCTTACTTGGATTTCTGTTTTCATACATATATTTCACCTATATATTATTATAAATATCGCAGGTTCCCAATACCATTCTTCATCCAGCAGAGTGATTCCTAAGCCACATCAAACAGGTTCTTAACCCTAACCATACACTGTTCCCTCAATCTAACTTTACAGAAGAGCAGGGACAGAGTGGGTCTTACAATACAGGAATGTGGGGGATCTTCCACCTGCTGAGAACCTCAAAGGTCCATGCAGAAATGATCCCTGGAGAAGATGTAGGCAGCTATGAAGGACCTGAGAGAGCAGAAGTCATCTTCCATGGCAAACCTCCTGGTCGGGATGAAGGGATGTGTCTGAATGAGCCTCTCTCTTCTTAATGTAGACAAGATGGACCAAAGCAGGCCTGTGTGGAGAGCTGTTCCTTGGTGCCTATGGTTGATATTCCATTCTAACTTGTGAAGGTGTCACAGGAAGGAGGGGCAGCCTCCATCTCATGGGAGCCTTGGAAGCAACTGTTAGGACACAGTGGTTGCCAAGGCAGTGACCTCATTCAGTTCCTGAAGGAAGTGACCTCACCTCACTTCCTTGGTGATGGAACTCTCTGAACTTGGGATCCAGGAAGCCAGGCACCCAGAGCCAGTCCCAGTCCCAGTCCCAGTGGGCTCACTTGTTTGGATTTACCAAGGACAGAGTCAGTCTTTCTTGGTACCCACTGAGGTGAGGATTGCCAAATGCCAGGAAAGCTCTGCAGAGGGGCCTTTCCAGAGAAAGCAGGTAGTGGCTCACCGCTGGCTCCTGACAACTTCACAGAGTTGGCCAAGGAGGCCAGATGTGAGACAGGACAGGCCCTTTCGGGGGAACATAGTATGGCCCACCAGTCAGACGACACTCCGGGTAGTCACAGACCAACTTGGAAGGAGGTGCCTTTGTGGGTGTGGGTGTGAGTTTGTGGTTTTGTCTCATGTTCTGAGAATAGGTAGGAAAGGCGGTTTGTTTGGTTTGGAGTGGACTGTTTCTAGTAAGGCTTTTGACAAGGCGAGTGTTTCTATGTTTGTGTATTCCACTGTGTCCCTGGTTGTAGACATTAGAAAAGAGAATGCATCAATGGATGTGTCCTGTCTAGTAGAAAGCTTCCCAGCATTCATCCTGCCCAATTTATGAATGGACTGCGGCTTGCCTTATGGATGGGCAACACCTACTATCTTCCTAAGTTCCTGTTTTCTTCCTGAATTCTGGCCACTCTCCAGAATAGGCTCATGGTTTTGTGTCCAAGATATGTACCACCTCCAAGCTCGGTGACATGGCCATGTACTGGATAGTTGAAAGGAATGGTGAGCATCTCAGAAAACTCAGATATCAGTGTGACCAGGAAAGTCTCCCTGGAGAAACCCTGCTTTGGGCCTTGGGCTTACCTATCCTTCTGTGGCCCTGAATGTCAGGAAGGCCTTTGCCTCAGGGCACCCCTTTGTGAAGCCTGAAGAAAACAGTTTTCAAATGGAAATGAATGGGCATCACCTGTGGCTCTTTGCTTAATTGCTTTGCAAAGGGATGTGTCTGAATCAGCCTCTTGGCCCAGTGTGAGGCTGTGGCTTAGATTGTCAGCACCTGGTGGATCCAAAGAAAGATCCCATGTGTGCATCCAAAGCCAAATTGGCACAAAAGCAGTCATCCTGGATGAGGTCTCTCGCCTTCCTCTGTAAGGTTCCTGACCTCCATCAAGTGAGAATAGGGATCCTTTGTGTCAAATGAGTCCTTCAAAGCCATGCAGAGGCTAGCCCATAGGTGCTTGGGTTTTCTCATGACTCCAGTTCACACAAAGAATCTATACCCGGCAGTCAGTAGGCCTCCAATTGGAGAAGTAGAGCAGTATTAAAGGCAGGCCTATTTGATCACTCCAGGTCCACAGGAAGGGTGTCCAGTCCACCCTGACATTAGGCAAATGAGAGGCAAGGGAGCTTATTGTGGACACTGTCTTGGGCTGTGCCCCTCATGGAAACCTCCAGCCAGAGGTTATGATGAGTGTCTATATGGAAGAAGATGAGGGCCATGTGGCAGTGTTTTGGTTTGAATTGTGGTGTGGCAGTGGGAAGAGATGACTGGGTCCACCTGGGCTTGAACTCTGGTGTGATTCCCCTTGGAGACTGAGTTCTGGAACTGACCTCAGAGAAGTATTGCCGTGAATTGTGTCGGGATGTTAGGAGGCCACGCATGAGAGTCGCCCTTGGAAACTGAGATCTAGGCCCAGGCTGGCTTTCCACAGAGCACTGGGAATCTCAGCCCGGATATCACATGATTTTATTCTAAAAGACCTGGCAGCCATCGTGGAGAGTCCAAACACACGTGGACCTCACATTGTAGACCTCAATGGGCCTGGCTTCCTGTGACCTTTTGGCCACTCTTTGGGAAGCCTTGTTTGTGAGAGTTCCCCAGAGCTTTCGTTGAAATGAGCTTCCTCACCATTTAATGGTTCCTGAAGGAATGGAAACCCACAGTGCCTCCAACTTCATCCTTTAAAAATGGCTAGCTAGATAAATACCATGACATTTTTGAAATTCCCATGACCAGGTGGCACTGGAGAACCTTTGGATGTCCTGTTGCTGATCATGAGTGTACCAGACAGTGCCTTGATTGACTGGGTTTCATGAAAATGGTGTAAAACAGAGATGCCAGTAAGTTGGGGCCTGCTGAGTAGTGGGCCTAGAGCAGTGGTGTGCAGGTGTGTGATAAAACATCTGTGGTGGGGCCATGTGGATCTGCCATTGGCTTCCAAATGGCTTGTGACTGACATGGTGCAGTGAGCAGACCCTTCTATGTAAAGGCATCTTGTTATATGGAGAGGTTTCAGGGCAATGTTCAGAATCAGGTTGCTATGGTCAAGGGGGCAAGCTCTGTGGGATAGAAGCCTGGCTGGTGCATTCTTTTAGGACCTTGACACACCACAAGTGGCAGAACTCCCTCCAGCACTGTGTCCCAGTTGAACTCCTTGTATTTCCTGAAGCAAATTCCAAACTCCCAGTGCAGCAGCAAGAAACACCAGGAAAAGTGGAGGATGACCAAATGGCTTCACAGACCACACAGGGAGACACTTAGACCACAGTGGCCACAGTTTACCTGCAAAGAGAGAATTCAGCACTTCTGCCTCATGTTCATTGGAAAATCAGAAACCATGTCCTCCAGGTCACATAGATGCAGACCTGGTTTGATGGTCTCACTACAAAGGAAGCTAAAGCTCCTGAAAACAACATATATTTCAAGTGCCCAACCTCAGAAGCAGTTTCTCACAAAGTCTTTAGGCCAGCAGAGCTCCACGTTTGTGGAGTGTTTACCCTGTGCCTTACTCATGGAAACTAGTCTACCACCTCCAAGGTTGTGAACTCCTGAGCATTTTCCATTCCACATATGTATTCACAGCATTTCTAACTCTTCTCCTCAAATTGTGTCTTACTTATTGTGAAGGTAATGTCAAGGCAATGTTCTGGATGAGAGTGGGAAGATTTTTTTGTAGCACATATTGGCCTACACATTGGATTCATTTTCCTATTTTCCGTTCGAAATACTGAATCCCTGACACTAACCCATACCCTACTAGATTGTGACTACGAATACTAATGTGATGGAGAAAAATAACTCAAACAGAATAGAAATACAGGCAGTTCAGAGCAGGCCTGGTGTATAGTTGGACTGGCCTTTGGCATTATAAAGTGTAGGTGTTATAAATCTTGTCCAATTTAATAGAAATAGTTCTCCATGTGTTTTGAATGTTAACAAATATGTGAATTCCTGTCTCCCTTTCTCTGTAGCCTATTCAGCAACATGCATTTTTACATGCACATATAGAATCCTACCTCCTATCCCACGTCCATTCTTGTGAGGTGGCTGACTTGGCAGATACAAACTGTGAGAAGAGATCACTCCTCCTAAACGCTGTTGGAACTGAGAATTCAACCTCCAGGTGAGCTTCCCACTTGAACAACATGATACATAAATACATGTTCAGTAAAATAAATATTTTTGGATCTGTGGATGATAAATATTTCATGATGAATTTCGATTGGCATATATATTTCTACTCTTTAAAGTCTGTGTTTGTGTGTGTGTGTTGTTTTTTTTGTGTATATGTATATATACACACAAACACATACACACACTCTTCAGATTTTTCAAAATATGAAATGTATGTGTCATATTATATACTCCCTAAATTCATTCATGTTCATATATGTGGATTTATAATCAACGTTTCACAAGATTATTCTCAGAAATAGTCATCCACCTGAAATACATATTTGTTTCCTAGTGCTGAAATCCTAATATTTCTACAGTAACTGACCCAGTTTAACATGAATGCAAGTAGATTCCTATGGGACATGATGTGTATTTTGACGTTCATTTTTATTCAACACTGGTACATTACTATTTCTTCAGTTGATGCACATCATAGGATATGTATTTCATCCTCAAGTTCACAAATTTCTAGGCATTTATTTCCCTTTCAATCACTTCCTGCTTCAGAACACATGTATACCTCCACGTTTCTTGACTGGTCTTTTCATGAGACTTCTTTCCAAACACATTCTTTTCCATTTCCATAATCCCTTGTGAAGCAAAACTCACACCCCCTTCATGGTAAACCATAACCCCAATATCACCATTAGATGTATAACTGGTTAGAATGAATGGTTGTGTATCAATATTAGATTTCCTATATATTTTCAGATATCAATGCAATCCATTATATAAATTGGAACCTGTTATAATATTTATTCACAGTATGGTCTATTCATGCATTATCTCTATATTCATAGACCCAGGGTACACCTATTTGTACCCCCAAAGGCTAATTTATATGTCTTCAACATATTACTCCCAGAAATGGTGGAAGAAACACTCATGTCACCTGATCTACATATACATTTTATCACAGTGATATTCTGGACACAAAATGCAAAGGTCACACTTATGATTGCACCAAAGCCTCATTGGAAAGTGAGCATGGATTACTAAAAACATCCTTGTCCAGGTTGCCTAATGCTCTCAAATGTCAATGCTATTGGTGACTACACATTTGTTTCTTCCTAAGATGATATATTCAACCTCAACCCTGTTGAAAATGTCTAATCCACTCACTCACTTTATACTTTGCCTGATTTCCTAATGTCTCTATTGATATCTGCTTTCCTACATATGTTCCCCAGTTCATCATTGTGACTGACTCTTCACATGTGCTGACGTTTACATTCACTCTCTAACCGACACCCTATTGCTAAAGAACTTTTGGTCCAAATTGCATACTCACTCTTCTTCCAAAACTTACCAACTATCTTCCTAATCCTACCTACTATCCCTTTTTGACTGGATGTTCTCTTCTACATTCAATCATCCAAGGTACAAGGTCCTATGCCATTGTGTATGGATTTATCTGAGACATCTGTGCAGAAAGTCATTCAAAGCTAAGTATCCCAATCAAGGGCCCAATGCCCTTCTGGCCTTCAAATCTTACTTGGATTTCTGTTTTCATACATATATTTCACCTATATATTATTATAAATATCGCAGGTTCCCAATACCATTCTTCATCCAGCAGAGTGATTCCTAAGCCACATCAAACAGGTTCTTAACCCTAACCATACACTGTTCCCTCAATCTAACTTTACAGAAGAGCAGGGACAGAGTGGGTCTTACAATACAGGAATGTGGGGGATCTTCCACCTGCTGAGAACCTCAAAGGTCCATGCAGAAATGATCCCTGGAGAAGATGTAGGCAGCTATGAAGGACCTGAGAGAGCAGAAGTCATCTTCCATGGCAAACCTCCTGGTCGGGATGAAGGGATGTGTCTGAATGAGCCTCTCTCTTCTTAATGTAGACAAGATGGACCAAAGCAGGCCTGTGTGGAGAGCTGTTCCTTGGTGCCTATGGTTGATATTCCATTCTAACTTGTGAAGGTGTCACAGGAAGGAGGGGCAGCCTCCATCTCATGGGAGCCTTGGAAGCAACTGTTAGGACACAGTGGTTGCCAAGGCAGTGACCTCATTCAGTTCCTGAAGGAAGTGACCTCACCTCACTTCCTTGGTGATGGAACTCTCTGAACTTGGGATCCAGGAAGCCAGGCACCCAGAGCCAGTCCCAGTCCCAGTCCCAGTGGGCTCACTTGTTTGGATTTACCAAGGACAGAGTCAGTCTTTCTTGGTACCCACTGAGGTGAGGATTGCCAAATGCCAGGAAAGCTCTGCAGAGGGGCCTTTCCAGAGAAAGCAGGTAGTGGCTCACCGCTGGCTCCTGACAACTTCACAGAGTTGGCCAAGGAGGCCAGATGTGAGACAGGACAGGCCCTTTCGGGGGAACATAGTATGGCCCACCAGTCAGACGACACTCCGGGTAGTCACAGACCAACTTGGAAGGAGGTGCCTTTGTGGGTGTGGGTGTGAGTTTGTGGTTTTGTCTCATGTTCTGAGAATAGGTAGGAAAGGCGGTTTGTTTGGTTTGGAGTGGACTGTTTCTAGTAAGGCTTTTGACAAGGCGAGTGTTTCTATGTTTGTGTATTCCACTGTGTCCCTGGTTGTAGACATTAGAAAAGAGAATGCATCAATGGATGTGTCCTGTCTAGTAGAAAGCTTCCCAGCATTCATCCTGCCCAATTTATGAATGGACTGCGGCTTGCCTTATGGATGGGCAACACCTACTATCTTCCTAAGTTCCTGTTTTCTTCCTGAATTCTGGCCACTCTCCAGAATAGGCTCATGGTTTTGTGTCCAAGATATGTACCACCTCCAAGCTCGGTGACATGGCCATGTACTGGATAGTTGAAAGGAATGGTGAGCATCTCAGAAAACTCAGATATCAGTGTGACCAGGAAAGTCTCCCTGGAGAAACCCTGCTTTGGGCCTTGGGCTTACCTATCCTTCTGTGGCCCTGAATGTCAGGAAGGCCTTTGCCTCAGGGCACCCCTTTGTGAAGCCTGAAGAAAACAGTTTTCAAATGGAAATGAATGGGCATCACCTGTGGCTCTTTGCTTAATTGCTTTGCAAAGGGATGTGTCTGAATCAGCCTCTTGGCCCAGTGTGAGGCTGTGGCTTAGATTGTCAGCACCTGGTGGATCCAAAGAAAGATCCCATGTGTGCATCCAAAGCCAAATTGGCACAAAAGCAGTCATCCTGGATGAGGTCTCTCGCCTTCCTCTGTAAGGTTCCTGACCTCCATCAAGTGAGAATAGGGATCCTTTGTGTCAAATGAGTCCTTCAAAGCCATGCAGAGGCTAGCCCATAGGTGCTTGGGTTTTCTCATGACTCCAGTTCACACAAAGAATCTATACCCGGCAGTCAGTAGGCCTCCAATTGGAGAAGTAGAGCAGTATTAAAGGCAGGCCTATTTGATCACTCCAGGTCCACAGGAAGGGTGTCCAGTCCACCCTGACATTAGGCAAATGAGAGGCAAGGGAGCTTATTGTGGACACTGTCTTGGGCTGTGCCCCTCATGGAAACCTCCAGCCAGAGGTTATGATGAGTGTCTATATGGAAGAAGATGAGGGCCATGTGGCAGTGTTTTGGTTTGAATTGTGGTGTGGCAGTGGGAAGAGATGACTGGGTCCACCTGGGCTTGAACTCTGGTGTGATTCCCCTTGGAGACTGAGTTCTGGAACTGACCTCAGAGAAGTATTGCCGTGAATTGTGTCGGGATGTTAGGAGGCCACGCATGAGAGTCGCCCTTGGAAACTGAGATCTAGGCCCAGGCTGGCTTTCCACAGAGCACTGGGAATCTCAGCCCGGATATCACATGATTTTATTCTAAAAGACCTGGCAGCCATCGTGGAGAGTCCAAACACACGTGGACCTCACATTGTAGACCTCAATGGGCCTGGCTTCCTGTGACCTTTTGGCCACTCTTTGGGAAGCCTTGTTTGTGAGAGTTCCCCAGAGCTTTCGTTGAAATGAGCTTCCTCACCATTTAATGGTTCCTGAAGGAATGGAAACCCACAGTGCCTCCAACTTCATCCTTTAAAAATGGCTAGCTAGATAAATACCATGACATTTTTGAAATTCCCATGACCAGGTGGCACTGGAGAACCTTTGGATGTCCTGTTGCTGATCATGAGTGTACCAGACAGTGCCTTGATTGACTGGGTTTCATGAAAATGGTGTAAAACAGAGATGCCAGTAAGTTGGGGCCTGCTGAGTAGTGGGCCTAGAGCAGTGGTGTGCAGGTGTGTGATAAAACATCTGTGGTGGGGCCATGTGGATCTGCCATTGGCTTCCAAATGGCTTGTGACTGACATGGTGCAGTGAGCAGACCCTTCTATGTAAAGGCATCTTGTTATATGGAGAGGTTTCAGGGCAATGTTCAGAATCAGGTTGCTATGGTCAAGGGGGCAAGCTCTGTGGGATAGAAGCCTGGCTGGTGCATTCTTTTAGGACCTTGACACACCACAAGTGGCAGAACTCCCTCCAGCACTGTGTCCCAGTTGAACTCCTTGTATTTCCTGAAGCAAATTCCAAACTCCCAGTGCAGCAGCAAGAAACACCAGGAAAAGTGGAGGATGACCAAATGGCTTCACAGACCACACAGGGAGACACTTAGACCACAGTGGCCACAGTTTACCTGCAAAGAGAGAATTCAGCACTTCTGCCTCATGTTCATTGGAAAATCAGAAACCATGTCCTCCAGGTCACATAGATGCAGACCTGGTTTGATGGTCTCACTACAAAGGAAGCTAAAGCTCCTGAAAACAACATATATTTCAAGTGCCCAACCTCAGAAGCAGTTTCTCACAAAGTCTTTAGGCCAGCAGAGCTCCACGTTTGTGGAGTGTTTACCCTGTGCCTTACTCATGGAAACTAGTCTACCACCTCCAAGGTTGTGAACTCCTGAGCATTTTCCATTCCACATATGTATTCACAGCATTTCTAACTCTTCTCCTCAAATTGTGTCTTACTTATTGTGAAGGTAATGTCAAGGCAATGTTCTGGATGAGAGTGGGAAGATTTTTTTGTAGCACATATTGGCCTACACATTGGATTCATTTTCCTATTTTCCGTTCGAAATACTGAATCCCTGACACTAACCCATACCCTACTAGATTGTGACTACGAATACTAATGTGATGGAGAAAAATAACTCAAACAGAATAGAAATACAGGCAGTTCAGAGCAGGCCTGGTGTATAGTTGGACTGGCCTTTGGCATTATAAAGTGTAGGTGTTATAAATCTTGTCCAATTTAATAGAAATAGTTCTCCATGTGTTTTGAATGTTAACAAATATGTGAATTCCTGTCTCCCTTTCTCTGTAGCCTATTCAGCAACATGCATTTTTACATGCACATATAGAATCCTACCTCCTATCCCACGTCCATTCTTGTGAGGTGGCTGACTTGGCAGATACAAACTGTGAGAAGAGATCACTCCTCCTAAACGCTGTTGGAACTGAGAATTCAACCTCCAGGTGAGCTTCCCACTTGAACAACATGATACATAAATACATGTTCAGTAAAATAAATATTTTTGGATCTGTGGATGATAAATATTTCATGATGAATTTCGATTGGCATATATATTTCTACTCTTTAAAGTCTGTGTTTGTGTGTGTGTGTTGTTTTTTTTGTGTATATGTATATATACACACAAACACATACACACACTCTTCAGATTTTTCAAAATATGAAATGTATGTGTCATATTATATACTCCCTAAATTCATTCATGTTCATATATGTGGATTTATAATCAACGTTTCACAAGATTATTCTCAGAAATTGTCATCCACCTGAAATACATATTTGTTTCCTAGTGATGAAATCCTAATATTTCTACAGTAACTGACCCAGTTTAACATGAATGCAAGTAGATTCCTATGGGACATGATGTGTATTTTGACGTTCATTTTTATTCAACACTGGTACATTACTATTTCTTCAGTTGATGCACATCATAGGATATGTATTTCATCCTCAAGTTCACAAATTTCTAGGCATTTATTTCCCTTTCAATCACTTCCTGCTTCAGAACACATGTATTCCTCCACGTTTCTTGACTGGTCTTTTCATGAGACTTCTTTCCAAACACATTCTTTTCCATTTCCATAATCCCTTGTGAAGCAAAACTCACACCCCCTTCATGGTAAACCATAACCCCAATATCACCATTAGATGTATAACTGGTTAGAATGAATGGTTGTGTATCAATATTAGATTTCCTATATATTTTCAGATATCAATGCAATCCATTATATAAATTGGAACCTGTTATAATATTTATTCACAGTATGGTCTATTCATGCATTATCTCTATATTCATAGACCCAGGGTACACCTATTTGTACCCCCAAAGGCTAATTTATATGTCTTCAACATATTACTCCCAGAAATGGTGGAAGAAACACTCATGTCACCTGATCTACATATACATTTTATCACAGTGATATTCTGGACACAAAATGCAAAGGTCACACTTATGATTGCACCAAAGCCTCATTGGAAAGTGAGCATGGATTACTAAAAACATCCTTGTCCAGGTTGCCTAATGCTCTCAAATGTCAATGCTATTGGTGACTACACATTTGTTTCTTCCTAAGATGATATATTCAACCTCAACCCTGTTGAAAATGTCTAATCCACTCACTCACTTTATACTTTGCCTGATTTCCTAATGTCTCTATTGATATCTGCTTTCCTACATATGTTCCCCAGTTCATCATTGTGACTGACTCTTCACATGTGCTGACGTTTACATTCACTCTCTAACCGACACCCTATTGCTAAAGAACTTTTGGTCCAAATTGCATACTCACTCTTTTTCCAAAACTTACCAACTATCTTCCTAATCCTACCTACTATGCCTTTTTGACTGGATGTTCTCTTCTACATTCAATCATCCAAGGTACAAGGTCCTATGCCATTGTGTATCGATTTATCTGAGACATCTGTGCAGAAAGTCATTCAAAGCTAAGTATCCCAATCAAGGGCCCAATGCCCTTCTGGCCTTCAAATCTTACTTGGATTTCTGTTTTCATACATATATTTCACCTATATATTATTATAAATATCGCAGGTTCCCAATACCATTCTTCATCCAGCAGAGTGATTCCTAAGCCACATCAAACAGGTTCTTAACCCTAACCATACACTGTTCCCTCAATCTAACTTTACAGAAGAGCAGGGACAGAGTGGGTCTTACAATACAGGAATGTGGGGGATCTTCCACCTGCTGAGAACCTCAAAGGTCCATGCAGAAATGATCCCTGGAGAAGATGTAGGCAGCTATGAAGGACCTGAGAGAGCAGAAGTCATCTTCCATGGCAAACCTCCTGGTCGGGATGAAGGGATGTGTCTGAATGAGCCTCTCTCTTCTTAATGTAGACAAGATGGACCAAAGCAGGCCTGTGTGGAGAGCTGTTCCTTGGTGCCTATGGTTGATATTCCCTTCTAACTTGTGAAAGTGTCACAGGAAGGAGGGGCAGCCTCCATCTCATGGGAGCCTTGGAAGCAACTGTTAGGACACAGTGGTTGCCAAGGCAGTGACCTCATTCAGTTCCTGAAGGAAGTGACCTCACCTCACTTCCTTGGTGATGGAACTCTCTGAACTTGGGATCCAGGAAGCCAGGCACCCAGAGCCAGTCCCAGTCCCAGTCCCAGTGGGCTCACTTGTTTGGATTTACCAAGGACAGAGTCAGTCTTTCTTGGTACCCACTGAGGTGAGGATTGCCAAATGCCAGGAAAGCTCTGCAGAGGGGCCTTTCCAGAGAAAGCAGGTAGTGGCTCACTGCTGGCTCCTGACAACTTCACAGAGTTGGCCAAGGAGGCCAGATGTGAGACAGGACAGGCCCTTTCGGGGGAACATAGTATGGCCCACCAGTCAGACGACACTCCGGGTAGTCACAGACCAACTTGGAAGGAGGTGCCTTTGTGGGTGTGGGTGTGAGTTTGTGGTTTTGTCTCATGTTCTGAGAATAGGTAGGAAAGGCGGTTTGTTTGGTTTGGAGTGGACTGTTTCTAGTAAGGCTTTTGACAAGGCGAGTGTTTCTATGTTTGTGTATCCCACTGTGTCCCTGGTTGTAGACATTAGAAAAGAGAATGCATCAATGGATGTGTCCTGTCTAGTAGAAAGCTTCCCAGCATTCATCCTGCCCAATTTATGAATGGACTGCGGCTTGCCTTATGGATGGGCAACACCTACTATCTTCCTAAGTTCCTGTTTTCTTCCTGAATTCTGGCCACTCTCCAGAATAGGCTCATGGTTTTGTGTCCAAGATATGTACCACCTCCAAGCTCGGTGACATGGCCATGTACTGGATAGTTGAAAGGAATGGTGAGCATCTCAGAAAACTCAGATATCAGTGTGACCAGGAAAGTCTCCCTGGAGAAACCCTGCTTTGGGCCTTGGGCTTACCTATCCTTCTGTGGCCCTGAATGTCAGGAAGGCCTTTGCCTCAGGGCACCCCTTTGTGAAGCCTGAAGAAAACAGTTTTCAAATGGAAATGAATGGGCATCACCTGTGGCTCTTTGCTTAATTGCTTTGCAAAGGGATGTGTCTGAATCAGCCTCTTGGCCCAGTGTGAGGCTGTGGCTTAGATTGTCAGCACCTGGTGGATCCAAAGAAAGATCCCATGTGTGCATCCAAAGCCAAATTGGCACAAAAGCAGTCATCCTGGATGAGGTCTCTCGCCTTCCTCTGTAAGGTTCCTGACCTCCATCAAGTGAGAATAGGGATCCTTTGTGTCAAATGAGTCCTTCAAAGCCATGCAGAGGCTAGCCCATAGGTGCTTGGGTTTTCTCATGACTCCAGTTCACACAAAGAATCTATACCCGGCAGTCAGTAGGCCTCCAATTGGAGAAGTAGAGCAGTATTAAAGGCAGGCCTATTTGATCACTCCAGGTCCACAGGAAGGGTGTCCAGTCCACCCTGACATTAGGCAAATGAGAGGCAAGGGAGCTTATTGTGGACACTGTCTTGGGCTGTGCCCCTCATGGAAACCTCCAGCCAGAGGTTATGATGAGTGTCTATATGGAAGAAGATGAGGGCCATGTGGCAGTGTTTTGGTTTGAATTGTGGTGTGGCAGTGGGAAGAGATGACTGGGTCCACCTGGGCTTGAACTCTGGTGTGATTCCCCTTGGAGACTGAGTTCTGGAACTGACCTCAGAGAAGTATTGCCGTGAATTGTGTCGGGATGTTAGGAGGCCACGCATGAGAGTCGCCCTTGGAAACTGAGATCTAGGCCCAGGCTGGCTTTCCACAGAGCACTGGGAATCTCAGCCCGGATATCACATGATTTTATTCTAAAAGACCTGGCAGCCATCGTGGAGAGTCCAAACACACGTGGACCTCACATTGTAGACCTCAATGGGCCTGGCTTCCTGTGACCTTTTGGCCACTCTTTGGGAAGCCTTGTTTGTGAGAGTTCCCCAGAGCTTTCGTCGAAATGAGCTTCCTCACCATTGAATGGTTCCTGAAGGAATGGAAACCCACAGTGCCTCCAACTTCATCCTTTAAAAATGGCTAGCTAGATAAATACCATGACATTTTTGAAATTCCCATGACCAGGTGGCACTGGAGAACCTTTGGATGTCCTGTTGCTGATCATGAGTGTACCAGACAGTGCCTTGATTGACTGGGTTTCATGAAAATGGTGTAAAACAGAGATGCCAGTAAGTTGGGGCCTGCTGAGTAGTGGGCCTAGAGCAGTGGTGTGCAGGTGTGTGATAAAACATCTGTGGTGGGGCCATGTGGATCTGCCATTGGCTTCCAAATGGCTTGTGACTGACATGGTGCAGTGAGCAGACCCTTCTATGTAAAGGCATCTTGTTATATGGAGAGGTTTCAGGGCAATGTTCAGAATCAGGTTGCTATGGTCAAGGGGGCAAGCTCTGTGGGATAGAAGCCTGGCTGGTGCATTCTTTTAGGACCTTGACACACCACAAGTGGCAGAACTCCCTCCAGCACTGTGTCCCAGTTGAACTCCTTGTATTTCCTGAAGCAAATTCCAAACTCCCAGTGCAGCAGCAAGAAACACCAGGAAAAGTGGAGGATGACCAAATGGCTTCACAGACCACACAGGGAGACACTTAGACCACAGTGGCCACAGTTTACCTGCAAAGAGAGAATTCAGCACTTCTGCCTCATGTTCATTGGAAAATCAGAAACCATGTCCTCCAGGTCACATAGATGCAGACCTGGTTTGATGGTCTCACTACAAAGGAAGCTAAAGCTCCTGAAAACAACATATATTTCAAGTGCCCAACCTCAGAAGCAGTTTCTCACAAAGTCTTTAGGCCAGCAGAGCTCCACGTTTGTGGAGTGTTTACCCTGTCCCTTACTCATGGAAACTAGTCTACCACCTCCAAGGTTGTGAACTCCTGAGCATTTTCCATTCCACATATGTATTCACAGCATTTCTAACTCTTCTCCTCAAATTGTGTCTTACTTATTGTGAAGGTAATGTCAAGGCAATGTTCTGGATGAGAGTGGGAAGATTTTTTTGTAGCACATATTGGCCTACACATTGGATTCATTTTCCTATTTTCCGTTCGAAATACTGAATCCCTGACACTAACCCATACCCTACTAGATTGTGACTACGAATACTAATGTGATGGAGAAAAATAACTCAAACAGAATAGAAATACAGGCAGTTCAGAGCAGGCCTGGTGTATAGTTGGACTGGCCTTTGGCATTATAAAGTGTAGGTGTTATAAATCTTGTCCAATTTAATAGAAATAGTTCTCCATGTGTTTTGAATGTTAACAAATATGTGAATTCCTGTCTCCCTTTCTCTGTAGCCTATTCAGCAACATGCATTTTTACATGCACATATAGAATCCTACCTCCTATCCCACGTCCATTCTTGTGAGGTGGCTGACTTGGCAGATACAAACTGTGAGAAGAGATCACTCCTCCTAAACGCTGTTGGAACTGAGAATTCAACCTCCAGGTGAGCTTCCCACTTGAACAACATGATACATAAATACATGTTCAGTAAAATAAATATTTTTGGATCTGTGGATGATAAATATTTCATGATGAATTTCGATTGGCATATATATTTCTACTCTTTAATGTCTGTGTTTGTGTGTGTGTGTTTTTTTTTGTGTATATATATATATATATATATATATATATATATATACACACACACACACACACACATACACACACTCTCCAGATTTTTCAAAATATGAAATGTATGTGTCATATTATATACTCCCTAAATTCATTCATGTTCATATATGTGGATTTATAATCAATGTTTCACAAGATTATTCTCAGAAATAGTCATCCACCTGAAATACATATTTGTTTCCTAGTGCTGAAATCCTAATATTTCTACAGTAACTGACCCAGTTTAACATGAATGCAAGTAGATTCCTATGGGACATGATGTGTATTTTGACGTTCATTTTTATTCAACACTGGTACATTACTATTTCTTCAGTTGATGCACATCATAGGATATGTATTTCATCCTCAAGTTCACAAATTTCTAGGCATTTATTTCCCTTTCAATCACTTCCTGCTTCAGAACACATGTATACCTCCACGTTTCTTGACTGGTCTTTTCATGAGACTTCTTTCCAAACACATTCTTTTCCATTTCCATAATCCCTTGTGAAGCAAAACTCACACCCCCTTCATGGTAAACCATAACCCCAATATCACCATTAGATGTATAACTGGTTAGAATGAATGGTTGTGTATCAATATTAGATTTCCTATATATTTTCAGATATCAATGCAATCCATTATATAAATTGGAACCTGTTATAATATTTATTCACAGTATGGTCTATTCATGCATTATCTCTATATTCATAGACCCAGGGTACACCTATTTGTACCCCCAAAGGCTAATTTATATGTCTTCAACATATTACTCCCAGAAATGGTGGAAGAAACACTCATGTCACCTGATCTACATATACATTTTATCACAGTGATATTCTGGACACAAAATGCAAAGGTCACACTTATGATTGCACCAAAGCCTCATTGGAAAGTGAGCATGGATTACTAAAAACATCCTTGTCCAGGTTGCCTAATGCTCTCAAATGTCAATGCTATTGGTGACTACACATTTGTTTCTTACTAAGATGATATATTCAACCTCAACCCTGTTGAAAATGTCTAATCCACTCACTCACTTTATACTTTGCCTGATTTCCTAATGTCTCTATTGATATCTGCTTTCCTACATATGTTCCCCAGTTCATCATTGTGACTGACTCTTCACATGTGCTGACGTTTACATTCACTCTCTAACCGACACCCTATTGCTAAAGAACTTTTGGTCCAAATTGCATACTCACTCTTCTTCCAAAACTTACCAACTATCTTCCTAATCCTACCTACTATCCCTTTTTGACTGGATGTTCTCTTCTACATTCAATCATCCAAGGTACAAGGTCCTATGCCATTGTGTATCGATTTATCTGAGACATCTGTGCAGAAAGTCATTCAAAGCTAAGTATCCCAATCAAGGGCCCAATGCCCTTCTGGCCTTCAAATCTTACTTGGATTTCTGTTTTCATACATATATTTCACCTATATATTATTATAAATATCGCAGGTTCCCAATACCATTCTTCATCCAGCAGAGTGATTCCTAAGCCACATCAAACAGGTTCTTAACCCTAACCATTGACTGTTCCCTCAATCTAACTTTACAGAAGAGCAGGGACAGAGTGGGTCTTACAATACAGGAATGTGGGGGATCTTCCACCTGCTGAGAACCTCAAAGGTCCATGCAGAAATGATCCCTGGAGAAGATGTAGGCAGCTATGAAGGACCTGAGAGAGCAGAAGTCATCTTCCATGGCAAACCTCCTGGTCGGGATGAAGGGATGTGTCTGAATGAGCCTCTCTCTTCTTAATGTAGACAAGATGGACCAAAGCAGGCCTGTGTGGAGAGCTGTTCCTTGGTGCCTATGGTTGATATTCCATTCTAACTTGTGAAGGTGTCACAGGAAGGAGGGGCAGCCTCCATCTCATGGGAGCCTTGGAAGCAACTGTTAGGACACAGTGGTTGCCAAGGCAGTGACCTCATTCAGTTCCTGAAGGAAGTGACCTCACCTCACTTCCTTGGTGATGGAACTCTCTGAACTTGGGATCCAGGAAGCCAGGCACCCAGAGCCAGTCCCAGTCCCAGTCCCAGTGGGCTCACTTGTTTGGATTTACCAAGGACAGAGTCAGTCTTTCTTGGTACCCACTGAGGTGAGGATTGCCAAATGCCAGGAAAGCTCTGCAGAGGGGCCTTTCCAGAGAAAGCAGGTAGTGGCTCACCGCTGGCTCCTGACAACTTCACAGAGTTGGCCAAGGAGGCCAGATGTGAGACAGGACAGGCCCTTTCGGGGGAACATAGTATGGCCCACCAGTCAGACGACACTCCGGGTAGTCACAGACCAACTTGGAAGGAGGTGCCTTTGTGGGTGTGGGTGTGAGTTTGTGGTTTTGTCTCATGTTCTGAGAATAGGAAGGAAAGGCGGTTTGTTTGGTTTGGAGTGAACTGTTTCTAGTAAGGCTTTTGACAAGGCGAGTGTTTCTATGTTTGTGTATTCCACTGTGTCCCTGGTTGTAGACATTAGAAAAGAGAATGCATCAATGGATGTGTCCTGTCTAGTAGAAAGCTTCCCAGCATTCATCCTGCCCAATTTATGAATGGACTGCGGCTTGCCTTATGGATGGGCAACACCTACTATCTTCCTAAGTTCCTGTTTTCTTCCTGAATTCTGGCCACTCTCCAGAATAGGCTCATGGTTTTGTGTCCAAGATATGTACCACCTCCAAGCTCGGTGACATGGCCATGTACTGGATAGTTGAAAGGAATGGTGAGCATCTCAGAAAACTCAGATATCAGTGTGACCAGGAAAGTCTCCCTGGAGAAACCCTGCTTTGGGCCTTGGGCTTACCTATCCTTCTGTGGCCCTGAATGTCAGGAAGGCCTTTGCCTCAGGGCACCCCTTTGTGAAGCCTGAAGAAAACAGTTTTCAAATGGAAATGAATGGGCATCACCTGTGGCTCTTTGCTTAATTGCTTTGCAAAGGGATGTGTCTGAATCAGCCTCTTGGCCCAGTGTGAGGCTGTGGCTTAGATTGTCAGCACCTGGTGGATCCAAAGAAAGATCCCATGTGTGCATCCAAAGCCAAATTGGCACAAAAGCAGTCATCCTGGATGAGGTCTCTCGCCTTCCTCTGTAAGGTTCCTGACCTCCATCAAGTGAGAATAGGGATCCTTTGTGTCAAATGAGTCCTTCAAAGCCATGCAGAGGCTAGCCCATAGGTGCTTGGGTTTTCTCATGACTCCAGTTCACACAAAGAATCTATACCCGGCAGTCAGTAGGCCTCCAATTGGAGAAGTAGAGCAGTATTAAAGGCAGGCCTATTTGATCACTCCAGGTCCACAGGAAGGGTGTCCAGTCCACCCTGACATTAGGCAAATGAGAGGCAAGGGAGCTTATTGTGGACACTGTCTTGGGCTGTGCCCCTCATGGAAACCTCCAGCCAGAGGTTATGATGAGTGTCTATATGGAAGAAGATGAGGGCCATGTGGCAGTGTTTTGGTTTGAATTGTGGTGTGGCAGTGGGAAGAGATGACTGGGTCCACCTGGGCTTGAACTCTGGTGTGATTCCCCTTGGAGACTGAGTTCTGGAACTGACCTCAGAGAAGTATTGCCGTGAATTGTGTCGGGATGTTAGGAGGCCACGCATGAGAGTCGCCCTTGGAAACTGAGATCTAGGCCCAGGCTGGCTTTCCACAGAGCACTGGGAATCTCAGCCCGGATATCACATGATTTTATTCTAAAAGACCTGGCAGCCATCGTGGAGAGTCCAAACACACGTGGACCTCACATTGTAGACCTCAATGGGCCTGGCTTCCTGTGACCTTTTGGCCACTCTTTGGGAAGCCTTGTTTGTGAGAGTTCCCCAGAGCTTTCGTTGAAATGAGCTTCCTCACCATTTAATGGTTCCTGAAGGAATGGAAACCCACAGTGCCTCCAACTTCATCCTTTAAAAATGGCTAGCTAGATAAATACCATGACATTTTTGAAATTCCCATGACCAGGTGGCACTGGAGAACCTTTGGATGTCCTGTTGCTGATCATGAGTGTACCAGACAGTGCCTTGATTGACTGGGTTTCATGAAAATGGTGTAAAACAGAGATGCCAGTAAGTTGGGGCCTGCTGAGTAGTGGGCCTAGAGCAGTGGTGTGCAGGTGTGTGATAAAACATCTGTGGTGGGGCCATGTGGATCTGCCATTGGCTTCCAAATGGCTTGTGACTGACATGGTGCAGTGAGCAGACCCTTCTATGTAAAGGCATCTTGTTATATGGAGAGGTTTCAGGGCAATGTTCAGAATCAGGTTGCTATGGTCAAGGGGGCAAGCTCTGTGGGATAGAAGCCTGGCTGGTGCATTCTTTTAGGACCTTGACACACCACAAGTGGCAGAACTCCCTCCAGCACTGTGTCCCAGTTGAACTCCTTGTATTTCCTGAAGCAAATTCCAAACTCCCAGTGCAGCAGCAAGAAACACCAGGAAAAGTGGAGGATGACCAAATGGCTTCACAGACCACACAGGGAGACACTTAGACCACAGTGGCCACAGTTTACCTGCAAAGAGAGAATTCAGCACTTCTGCCTCATGTTCATTGGAAAATCAGAAACCATGTCCTCCAGGTCACATAGATGCAGACCTGGTTTGATGGTCTCACTACAAAGGAAGCTAAAGCTCCTGAAAACAACATATATTTCAAGTGCCCAACCTCAGAAGCAGTTTCTCACAAAGTCTTTAGGCCAGCAGAGCTCCACGTTTGTGGAGTGTTTACCCTGTCCCTTACTCATGGAAACTAGTCTACCACCTCCAAGGTTGTGAACTCCTGAGCAGTTTCCATTCCACATATGTATTCACAGCATTTCTAACTCTTCTCCTCTAATTGTGTCTTACTTATTGTGAAGGTAATGTCAAGGCAATGTTCTGGATGAGAGTGGGAAGATTTTTTTGTAGCACATATTGGCCTACACATTGGATTCATTTTCCTATTTTCCGTTCGAAATACTGAATCCCTGACACTAACCCATACCCTACTAGATTGTGACTACGAATACTAATGTGATGGAGAAAAATAACTCAAACAGAATAGAAATACAGGCAGTTCAGAGCAGGCCTGGTGTATAGTTGGACTGGCCTTTGGCATTATAAAGTGTAGGTGTTATAAATCTAGTCCAATTTAATAGAAATAGTTCTCCATGTGTTTTGAATGTTAACAAATATGTGAATTCCTGTCTCCCTTTCTCTGTAGCCTATTCAGCAACATGCATTTTTACATGCACATATAGAATCCTACCTCCTATCCCACGTCCATTCTTGTGAGGTGGCTGACTTGGCAGATACAAACTGTGAGAAGAGATCACTCCTCCTAAACGCTGTTGGAACTGAGAATTCAACCTCCAGGTGAGCTTCCCACTTGAACAACATGATACATAAATACATGTTCAGTAAAATAAATATTTTTGGATCTGTGGATGATAAATATTTCATGATGAATTTCGATTGGCATATATATTTCTACTCTTTAATGTCTGTGTTTGTGTGTGTGTGTTTTTTTTTGTGTATATATATATATATATATATATATATATATATATATATACACACACACACACACACACATACACACACTCTCCAGATTTTTCAAAATATGAAATGTATGTGTCATATTATATACTCCCTAAATTCATTCATGTTCATATATGTGGATTTATAATCAATGTTTCACAAGATTATTCTCAGAAATAGTCATCCACCTGAAATACATATTTGTTTCCTAGTGCTGAAATCCTAATATTTCTACAGTAACTGACCCAGTTTAACATGAATGCAAGTAGATTCCTATGGGACATGATGTGTATTTTGACGTTCATTTTTATTCAACACTGGTACATTACTATTTCTTCAGTTGATGCACATCATAGGATATGTATTTCATCCTCAAGTTCACAAATTTCTAGGCATTTATTTCCCTTTCAATCACTTCCTGCTTCAGAACACATGTATACCTCCACGTTTCTTGACTGGTCTTTTCATGAGACTTCTTTCCAAACACATTCTTTTCCATTTCCATAATCCCTTGTGAAGCAAAACTCACACCCCCTTCATGGTAAACCATAACCCCAATATCACCATTAGATGTATAACTGGTTAGAATGAATGGTTGTGTATCAATATTAGATTTCCTATATATTTTCAGATATCAATGCAATCCATTATATAAATTGGAACCTGTTATAATATTTATTCACAGTATGGTCTATTCATGCATTATCTCTATATTCATAGACCCAGGGTACACCTATTTGTACCCCCAAAGGCTAATTTATATGTCTTCAACATATTACTCCCAGAAATGGTGGAAGAAACACTCATGTCACCTGATCTACATATACATTTTATCACAGTGATATTCTGGACACAAAATGCAAAGGTCACACTTATGATTGCACCAAAGCCTCATTGGAAAGTGAGCATGGATTACTAAAAACATCCTTGTCCAGGTTGCCTAATGCTCTCAAATGTCAATGCTATTGGTGACTACACATTTGTTTCTTACTAAGATGATATATTCAACCTCAACCCTGTTGAAAATGTCTAATCCACTCACTCACTTTATACTTTGCCTGATTTCCTAATGTCTCTATTGATATCTGCTTTCCTACATATGTTCCCCAGTTCATCATTGTGACTGACTCTTCACATGTGCTGACGTTTACATTCACTCTCTAACCGACACCCTATTGCTAAAGAACTTTTGGTCCAAATTGCATACTCACTCTTCTTCCAAAACTTACCAACTATCTTCCTAATCCTACCTACTATCCCTTTTTGACTGGATGTTCTCTTCTACATTCAATCATCCAAGGTACAAGGTCCTATGCCATTGTGTATCGATTTATCTGAGACATCTGTGCAGAAAGTCATTCAAAGCTAAGTATCCCAATCAAGGGCCCAATGCCCTTCTGGCCTTCAAATCTTACTTGGATTTCTGTTTTCATACATATATTTCACCTATATATTATTATAAATATCGCAGGTTCCCAATACCATTCTTCATCCAGCAGAGTGATTCCTAAGCCACATCAAACAGGTTCTTAACCCTAACCATTGACTGTTCCCTCAATCTAACTTTACAGAAGAGCAGGGACAGAGTGGGTCTTACAATACAGGAATGTGGGGGATCTTCCACCTGCTGAGAACCTCAAAGGTCCATGCAGAAATGATCCCTGGAGAAGATGTAGGCAGCTATGAAGGACCTGAGAGAGCAGAAGTCATCTTCCATGGCAAACCTCCTGGTCGGGATGAAGGGATGTGTCTGAATGAGCCTCTCTCTTCTTAATGTAGACAAGATGGACCAAAGCAGGCCTGTGTGGAGAGCTGTTCCTTGGTGCCTATGGTTGATATTCCATTCTAACTTGTGAAGGTGTCACAGGAAGGAGGGGCAGCCTCCATCTCATGGGAGCCTTGGAAGCAACTGTTAGGACACAGTGGTTGCCAAGGCAGTGACCTCATTCAGTTCCTGAAGGAAGTGACCTCACCTCACTTCCTTGGTGATGGAACTCTCTGAACTTGGGATCCAGGAAGCCAGGCACCCAGAGCCAGTCCCAGTCCCAGTCCCAGTGGGCTCACTTGTTTGGATTTACCAAGGACAGAGTCAGTCTTTCTTGGTACCCACTGAGGTGAGGATTGCCAAATGCCAGGAAAGCTCTGCAGAGGGGCCTTTCCAGAGAAAGCAGGTAGTGGCTCACCGCTGGCTCCTGACAACTTCACAGAGTTGGCCAAGGAGGCCAGATGTGAGACAGGACAGGCCCTTTCGGGGGAACATAGTATGGCCCACCAGTCAGACGACACTCCGGGTAGTCACAGACCAACTTGGAAGGAGGTGCCTTTGTGGGTGTGGGTGTGAGTTTGTGGTTTTGTCTCATGTTCTGAGAATAGGAAGGAAAGGCGGTTTGTTTGGTTTGGAGTGAACTGTTTCTAGTAAGGCTTTTGACAAGGCGAGTGTTTCTATGTTTGTGTATTCCACTGTGTCCCTGGTTGTAGACATTAGAAAAGAGAATGCATCAATGGATGTGTCCTGTCTAGTAGAAAGCTTCCCAGCATTCATCCTGCCCAATTTATGAATGGACTGCGGCTTGCCTTATGGATGGGCAACACCTACTATCTTCCTAAGTTCCTGTTTTCTTCCTGAATTCTGGCCACTCTCCAGAATAGGCTCATGGTTTTGTGTCCAAGATATGTACCACCTCCAAGCTCGGTGACATGGCCATGTACTGGATAGTTGAAAGGAATGGTGAGCATCTCAGAAAACTCAGATATCAGTGTGACCAGGAAAGTCTCCCTGGAGAAACCCTGCTTTGGGCCTTGGGCTTACCTATCCTTCTGTGGCCCTGAATGTCAGGAAGGCCTTTGCCTCAGGGCACCCCTTTGTGAAGCCTGAAGAAAACAGTTTTCAAATGGAAATGAATGGGCATCACCTGTGGCTCTTTGCTTAATTGCTTTGCAAAGGGATGTGTCTGAATCAGCCTCTTGGCCCAGTGTGAGGCTGTGGCTTAGATTGTCAGCACCTGGTGGATCCAAAGAAAGATCCCATGTGTGCATCCAAAGCCAAATTGGCACAAAAGCAGTCATCCTGGATGAGGTCTCTCGCCTTCCTCTGTAAGGTTCCTGACCTCCATCAAGTGAGAATAGGGATCCTTTGTGTCAAATGAGTCCTTCAAAGCCATGCAGAGGCTAGCCCATAGGTGCTTGGGTTTTCTCATGACTCCAGTTCACACAAAGAATCTATACCCGGCAGTCAGTAGGCCTCCAATTGGAGAAGTAGAGCAGTATTAAAGGCAGGCCTATTTGATCACTCCAGGTCCACAGGAAGGGTGTCCAGTCCACCCTGACATTAGGCAAATGAGAGGCAAGGGAGCTTATTGTGGACACTGTCTTGGGCTGTGCCCCTCATGGAAACCTCCAGCCAGAGGTTATGATGAGTGTCTATATGGAAGAAGATGAGGGCCATGTGGCAGTGTTTTGGTTTGAATTGTGGTGTGGCAGTGGGAAGAGATGACTGGGTCCACCTGGGCTTGAACTCTGGTGTGATTCCCCTTGGAGACTGAGTTCTGGAACTGACCTCAGAGAAGTATTGCCGTGAATTGTGTCGGGATGTTAGGAGGCCACGCATGAGAGTCGCCCTTGGAAACTGAGATCTAGGCCCAGGCTGGCTTTCCACAGAGCACTGGGAATCTCAGCCCGGATATCACATGATTTTATTCTAAAAGACCTGGCAGCCATCGTGGAGAGTCCAAACACACGTGGACCTCACATTGTAGACCTCAATGGGCCTGGCTTCCTGTGACCTTTTGGCCACTCTTTGGGAAGCCTTGTTTGTGAGAGTTCCCCAGAGCTTTCGTCGAAATGAGCTTCCTCACCATTTAATGGTTCCTGAAGGAATGGAAACCCACAGTGCCTCCAACTTCATCCTTTAAAAATGGCTAGCTAGATAAATACCATGACATTTTTGAAATTCCCATGACCAGGTGGCACTGGAGAACCTTTGGATGTCCTGTTGCTGATCATGAGTGTACCAGACAGTGCCTTGATTGACTGGGTTTCATGAAAATGGTGTAAAACAGAGATGCCAGTAAGTTGGGGCCTGCTGAGTAGTGGGCCTAGAGCAGTGGTGTGCAGGTGTGTGATAAAACATCTGTGGTGGGGCCATGTGGATCTGCCATTGGCTTCCAAATGGCTTGTGACTGACATGGTGCAGTGAGCAGACCCTTCTATGTAAAGGCATCTTGTTATATGGAGAGGTTTCAGGGCAATGTTCAGAATCAGGTTGCTATGGTCAAGGGGGCAAGCTCTGTGGGATAGAAGCCTGGCTGGTGCATTCTTTTAGGACCTTGACACACCACAAGTGGCAGAACTCCCTCCAGCACTGTGTCCCAGTTGAACTCCTTGTATTTCCTGAAGCAAATTCCAAACTCCCAGTGCAGCAGCAAGAAACACCAGGAAAAGTGGAGGATGACCAAATGGCTTCACAGACCACACAGGGAGACACTTAGACCACAGTGGCCACAGTTTACCTGCAAAGAGAGAATTCAGCACTTCTGCCTCATGTTCATTGGAAAATCAGAAACCATGTCCTCCAGGTCACATAGATGCAGACCTGGTTTGATGGTCTCACTACAAAGGAAGCTAAAGCTCCTGAAAACAACATATATTTCAAGTGCCCAACCTCAGAAGCAGTTTCTCACAAAGTCTTTAGGCCAGCAGAGCTCCACGTTTGTGGAGTGTTTACCCTGTGCCTTACTCATGGAAACTAGTCTACCACCTCCAAGGTTGTGAACTCCTGAGCAGTTTCCATTCCACATATGTATTCACAGCATTTCTAACTCTTCTCCTCAAATTGTGTCTTACTTATTGTGAAGGTAATGTCAAGGCAATGTTCTGGATGAGAGTGGGAAGATTTTTTTGTAGCACATATTGGCCTACACATTGGATTCATTTTCCTATTTTCCGTTCGAAATACTGAATCCCTGACACTAACCCATACCCTACTAGATTGTGACTACGAATACTAATGTGATGGAGAAAAATAACTCAAACAGAATAGAAATACAGGCAGTTCAGAGCAGGCCTGGTGTATAGTTGGACTGGCCTTTGGCATTATAAAGTGTAGGTGTTATAAATCTTGTCCAATTTAATAGAAATAGTTCTCCATGTGTTTTGAATGTTAACAAATATGTGAATTCCTGTCTCCCTTTCTCTGTAGCCTATTCAGCAACATGCATTTTTACATGCACATATAGAATCCTACCTCCTATCCCACGTCCATTCTTGTGAGGTGGCTGACTTGGCAGATACAAACTGTGAGAAGAGATCACTCCTCCTAAACGCTGTTGGAACTGAGAATTCAACCTCCAGGTGAGCTTCCCACTTGAACAACATGATACATAAATACATGTTCAGTAAAATAAATATTTTTGGATCTGTGGATGATAAATATTTCATGATGAATTTCGATTGGCATATATATTTCTACTCTTTAATGTCTGTGTTTGTGTGTGTGTGTTGTTTTTTTTTGTGTATATGTATATATACACACACACACATACACACACTCTTCAGATTTTTCAAAATATGAAATGTATGTGTCATATTATATACTCCCTAAATTCATTCATGTTCATATATGTGGATTTATAATCAACTTTTCACAAGATTATTCTCAGAAATAGTCATCCACCTGAAATACATATTTGTTTCCTAGTGCTGAAATCCTAATATTTCTACAGTAACTGATCCAGTTTAACATGAATGCAAGTAGATTCCTATGGGACATGATGTGTATTTTGACGTTCATTTTTATTCAACACTGGTACATTACTATTTCTTCAGTTGATGCACATCATAGGATATGTATTTCATCCTCAAGTTCACAAATTTCTAGGCATTTATTTCCCTTTCAATCACTTCCTGCTTCAGAACACATGTATTCCTCCACGTTTCTTGACTGGTCTTTTCATGAGACTTCTTTCCAAACACATTCTTTTCCATTTCCATAATCCCTTGTGAAGCAAAACTCACACCCCCTTCATGGTAAACCATAACCCCAATATCACCATTAGATGTATAACTGGTTAGAATGAATGGTTGTGTATCAATATTAGATTTCCTATATATTTTCAGATATCAATGCAATCCATTATTTAAAGTGGAACCTGTTATACTATTTATTCACAGTATGGTCTATTCATGCATTATCTCTATATTCATAGACCCAGGGTACACCTATTTGTACCCCCAAAGGCTAATTTATATGTCTTCAACATATTACTCCCAGAAATGGTGGAAGAAACACTCATGTCACCTGATCTACATATACATTTTATCACAGTGATATTCTGGACACAAAATGCAAAGGTCACACTTATGATTGCACCAAAGCCTCATTGGAAAGTGAGCATGGATTACTAAAAACATCCTTGTCCAGGTTGCCTAATGCTCTCAAATGTCAATGCTATTGGTGACTACACATTTGTTTCTTCCTAAGATGATATATTCAACCTCAACCCTGTTGAAAACGTCTAATCCACTCACTCACTTTATATTTTGCCTGATTTCCTAATGTCTCTATTGATATCTGCTTTCCTACATATGTTCCCCAGTTCATCATTGTGACTGACTCTTCACATGTGCTGACGTTTACATTCACTCTCTAACCGACACCCTATTGCTAAAGAACTTTTGGTCCAAATTGCATACTCACTCTTCTTCCAAAACTTACCAACTATCTTCCTAATCCTACCTACTATCCCTTTTTGACTGGATGTTCTCTTCTACATTCAATCATCCAAGGTACAAGGTCCTATGCCATTGTGTATCGATTTATCTGAGACATCTGTGCAGAAAGTCATTCAAAGCTAAGTATCCCAATCAAGGGCCCAATGCCCTTCTGGCCTTCAAATCTTACTTGGATTTCTGTTTTCATACATATATTTCACCTATATATTATTATAAATATCGCAGGTTCCCAATACCATTCTTCATCCAGCAGAGTGATTCCTAAGCCACATCAAACAGGTTCTTAACCCTAACCATACACTGTTCCCTCAATCTAACTTTACAGAAGAGCAGGGACAGAGTGGGTCTTACAATACAGGAATGTGGGGGATCTTCCACCTGCTGAGAACCTCAAAGGTCCATGCAGAAATGATCCCTGGAGAAGATGTAGGCAGCTATGAAGGACCTGAGAGAGCAGAAGTCATCTTCCATGGCCAACCACCTGGTCGGGATGAAGGGATGTGTCTGAATGAGCCTCTCTCTTCTTAATGTAGACAAGATGGACCAAAGCAGGCCTGTGTGGAGAGCTGTTCCTTGGTGCCTATGGTTGATATTCCATTCTAACTTGTGAAGGTGTCACAGGAAGGAGGGGCAGCCTCCATCTCATGGGAGCCTTGGAAGCAACTGTTAGGACACAGTGGTTGCCAAGGCAGTGACCTCATTCAGTTCCTGAAGGAAGTGACCTCACCTCACTTCCTTGGTGATGGAACTCTCTGAACTTGGGATCCAGGAAGCCAGGCACCCAGAGCCAGTCCCAGTCCCAGTCCCAGTGGGCTCACTTGTTTGGATTTACCAAGGACAGAGTCAGTCTTTCTTGGTACCCACTGAGGTGAGGATTGCCAAATGCCAGGAAAGCTCTGCAGAGGGGCCTTTCCAGAGAAAGCAGGTAGTGGCTCACCGCTGGCTCCTGACAACTTCACAGAGTTGGCCAAGGAGGCCAGATGTGAGACAGGACAGGCCCTTTCGGGGGAACATAGTATGGCCCACCAGTCAGACGACACTCCGGGTAGTCACAGACCAACTTGGAAGGAGGTGCCTTTGTGGGTGTGGGTGTGAGTTTGTGGTTTTGTCTCAT
Source organism: Spermophilus citellus (assembly GCF_964194105.1). NCBI lineage: Eukaryota > Metazoa > Chordata > Mammalia > Rodentia > Sciuridae > Spermophilus > Spermophilus citellus. The sequence continues at coordinate 30,702 of NW_027673193.1, read as the reverse complement.
GTTCTGAGAATAGGAAGGAAAGGCGGTTTGTTTGGTTTGGAGTGAACTGTTTCTAGTAAGGCTTTTGACAAGGCGAGTGTTTCTATGTTTGTGTATTCCACTGTGTCCCTGGTTGTAGACATTAGAAAAGAGAATGCATCAATGGATGTGTCCTGTCTAGTAGAAAGCTTCCCAGCATTCATCCTGCCCAATTTATGAATGGACTGCGGCTTGCCTTATGGATGGGCAACACCTACTATCTTCCTAAGTTCCTGTTTTCTTCCTGAATTCTGGCCACTCTCCAGAATAGGCTCATGGTTTTGTGTCCAAGATATGTACCACCTCCAAGCTCGGTGACATGGCCATGTACTGGATAGTTGAAAGGAATGGTGAGCATCTCAGAAAACTCAGATATCAGTGTGACCAGGAAAGTCTCCCTGGAGAAACCCTGCTTTGGGCCTTGGGCTTACCTATCCTTCTGTGGCCCTGAATGTCAGGAAGGCCTTTGCCTCAGGGCACCCCTTTGTGAAGCCTGAAGAAAACAGTTTTCAAATGGAAATGAATGGGCATCACCTGTGGCTCTTTGCTTAATTGCTTTGCAAAGGGATGTGTCTGAATCAGCCTCTTGGCCCAGTGTGAGGCTGTGGCTTAGATTGTCAGCACCTGGTGGATCCAAAGAAAGATCCCATGTGTGCATCCAAAGCCAAATTGGCACAAAAGCAGTCATCCTGGATGAGGTCTCTCGCCTTCCTCTGTAAGGTTCCTGACCTCCATCAAGTGAGAATAGGGATCCTTTGTGTCAAATGAGTCCTTCAAAGCCATGCAGAGGCTAGCCCATAGGTGCTTGGGTTTTCTCATGACTCCAGTTCACACAAAGAATCTATACCCGGCAGTCAGTAGGCCTCCAATTGGAGAAGTAGAGCAGTATTAAAGGCAGGCCTATTTGATCACTCCAGGTCCACAGGAAGGGTGTCCAGTCCACCCTGACATTAGGCAAATGAGAGGCAAGGGAGCTTATTGTGGACACTGTCTTGGGCTGTGCCCCTCATGGAAACCTCCAGCCAGAGGTTATGATGAGTGTCTATATGGAAGAAGATGAGGGCCATGTGGCAGTGTTTTGGTTTGAATTGTGGTGTGGCAGTGGGAAGAGATGACTGGGTCCACCTGGGCTTGAACTCTGGTGTGATTCCCCTTGGAGACTGAGTTCTGGAACTGACCTCAGAGAAGTATTGCCGTGAATTGTGTCGGGATGTTAGGAGGCCACGCATGAGAGTCGCCCTTGGAAACTGAGATCTAGGCCCAGGCTGGCTTTCCACAGAGCACTGGGAATCTCAGCCCGGATATCACATGATTTTATTCTAAAAGACCTGGCAGCCATCGTGGAGAGTCCAAACACACGTGGACCTCACATTGTAGACCTCAATGGGCCTGGCTTCCTGTGACCTTTTGGCCACTCTTTGGGAAGCCTTGTTTGTGAGAGTTCCCCAGAGCTTTCGTCGAAATGAGCTTCCTCACCATTGAATGGTTCCTGAAGGAATGGAAACCCACAGTGCCTCCAACTTCATCCTTTAAAAATGGCTAGCTAGATAAATACCATGACATTTTTGAAATTCCCATGACCAGGTGGCACTGGAGAACCTTTGGATGTCCTGTTGCTGATCATGAGTGTACCAGACAGTGCCTTGATTGACTGGGTTTCATGAAAATGGTGTAAAACAGAGATGCCAGTAAGTTGGGGCCTGCTGAGTAGTGGGCCTAGAGCAGTGGTGTGCAGGTGTGTGATAAAACATCTGTGGTGGGGCCATGTGGATCTGCCATTGGCTTCCAAATGGCTTGTGACTGACATGGTGCAGTGAGCAGACCCTTCTATGTAAAGGCATCTTGTTATATGGAGAGGTTTCAGGGCAATGTTCAGAATCAGGTTGCTATGGTCAAGGGGGCAAGCTCTGTGGGATAGAAGCCTGGCTGGTGCATTCTTTTAGGACCTTGACACACCACAAGTGGCAGAACTCCCTCCAGCACTGTGTCCCAGTTGAACTCCTTGTATTTCCTGAAGCAAATTCCAAACTCCCAGTGCAGCAGCAAGAAACACCAGGAAAAGTGGAGGATGACCAAATGGCTTCACAGACCACACAGGGAGACACTTAGACCACAGTGGCCACAGTTTACCTGCAAAGAGAGAATTCAGCACTTCTGCCTCATGTTCATTGGAAAATCAGAAACCATGTCCTCCAGGTCACATAGATGCAGACCTGGTTTGATGGTCTCACTACAAAGGAAGCTAAAGCTCCTGAAAACAACATATATTTCAAGTGCCCAACCTCAGAAGCAGTTTCTCACAAAGTCTTTAGGCCAGCAGAGCTCCACGTTTGTGGAGTGTTTACCCTGTCCCTTACTCATGGAAACTAGTCTACCACCTCCAAGGTTGTTAACTGCTGAGCATTTTCCATTCCACATATGTATTCACAGCATTTCTAACTCTTCTCCTCTAATTGTGTCTTACTTATTGTGAAGGTAATGTCAAGGCAATGTTCTGGATGAGAGTGGGAAGATTTTTTTGTAGCACATATTGGCCTACACATTGGATTCATTTTCCTATTTTCCGTTCGAAATACTGAATCCCTGACACTAACCCATACCCTACTAGATTGTGACTACGAATACTAATGTGATGGAGAAAAATAACTCAAACAGAATAGAAATACAGGCAGTTCAGAGCAGGCCTGGTGTATAGTTGGACTGGCCTTTGGCATTATAAAGTGTAGATGTTATAAATCTTGTCCAATTTAATAGAAATAGTTCTCCATGTGTTTTGAATGTTAACAAATATGTGAATTCCTGTCTCCCTTTCTCTGTAGCCTATTCAGCAACATGCATTTTTACATGCACATATAGAATCCTACCTCCTATCCCACGTCCATTCTTGTGAGGTGGCTGACTTGGCAGATACAAACTGTGAGAAGAGATCACTCCTCCTAAACGCTGTTGGAACTGAGAATTCAACCTCCAGGTGAGCTTCCCACTTGAACAACATGATACATAAATACATGTTCAGTAAAATAAATATTTTTGGATCTGTGGATGATAAATATTTCATGATGAATTTCGATTGGCATATATATTTCTACTCTTTAAAGTCTGTGTTTGTGTGTGTGTGTTGTTTTTTTTTTGTGTATATGTATATATACACACACACACATACACACACTCTTCAGATTTTTCAAAATATGAAATGTATGTGTCATATTATATACTCCCTAAATTCATTCATGTTCATATATGTGGATTTATAATCAACTTTTCACAAGATTATTCTCAGAAATAGTCATCCACCTGAAATACATATTTGTTTCCTAGTGCTGAAATCCTAATATTTCTACAGTAACTGATCCAGTTTAACATGAATGCAAGTAGATTCCTATGGGACATGATGTGTATTTTGACGTTCATTTTTATTCAACACTGGTACATTACTATTTCTTCAGTTGATGCACATCATAGGATATGTATTTCATCCTCAAGTTCACAAATTTCTAGGCATTTATTTCCCTTTCAATCACTTCCTGCTTCAGAACACATGTATTCCTCCACGTTTCTTGACTGGTCTTTTCATGAGACTTCTTTCCAAACACATTCTTTTCCATTTCCATAATCCCTTGTGAAGCAAAACTCACACCCCCTTCATGGTAAACCATAACCCCAATATCACCATTAGATGTATAACTGGTTAGAATGAATGGTTGTGTATCAATATTAGATTTCCTATATATTTTCAGATATCAATGCAATCCATTATTTAAAGTGGAACCTGTTATACTATTTATTCACAGTATGGTCTATTCATGCATTATCTCTATATTCATAGACCCAGGGTACACCTATTTGTACCCCCAAAGGCTAATTTATATGTCTTCAACATATTACTCCCAGAAATGGTGGAAGAAACACTCATGTCACCTGATCTACATATACATTTTATCACAGTGATATTCTGGACACAAAATGCAAAGGTCACACTTATGATTGCACCAAAGCCTCATTGGAAAGTGAGCATGGATTACTAAAAACATCCTTGTCCAGGTTGCCTAATGCTCTCAAATGTCAATGCTATTGGTGACTACACATTTGTTTCTTCCTAAGATGATATATTCAACCTCAACCCTGTTGAAAACGTCTAATCCACTCACTCACTTTATATTTTGCCTGATTTCCTAATGTCTCTATTGATATCTGCTTTCCTACATATGTTCCCCAGTTCATCATTGTGACTGACTCTTCACATGTGCTGACGTTTACATTCACTCTCTAACCGACACCCTATTGCTAAAGAAATTTTGGTCCAAATTGCATACTCACTCTTCTTCCAAAACTTACCAACAATCTTCCTAATCCTACCTACTATCCCTTTTTGACTGGATGTTCTCTTCTACATTCAATCATCCAAGGTACAAGGTCCCATGCCATTGTATATCGATTTATCTGAGACATCTGTGCAGAAAGTCATTCAAAGCTAAGTATCCCAATCAAGGGCCCAATGCCCTTCTGGCCTTCAAATCTTACTTGGATTTCTGTTTTCATACATATATTTCACCTATATATTATTATAAATATCGCAGGTTCCCAATACCATTCTTCATCCAGCAGAGTGATTCCTAAGCCAAACAGGTTCTTAACCCTAACCATACACTGTTCCCTCAATCTAACTTTACAGAAGAGCAGGGACAGAGTGGGTCTTACAATACAGGAATGTGGGGGATCTTCCACCTGCTGAGAACCTCAAAGGTCCATGCAGAAATGATCCCTGGAGAAGATGTAGGCAGCTATGAAGGACCTGAGAGAGCAGAAGTCATCTTCCATGGCAAACCTCCTGGTCGGGATGAAGGGATGTGTCTGAATGAGCCTCTCTCTTCTTAATGTAGACAAGATGGACCAAAGCAGGCCTGTGTGGAGAGCTGTTCCTTGGTGCCTATGGTTGATATTCCATTCTAACTTGTGAAAGTGTCACAGGAAGGAGCGGCAGCCTCCATCTCATGGGAGCCTTGGAAGCAACTGTTAGGACACAGTGGTTGCCAAGGCAGTGACCTCATTCAGTTCCTGAAGGAAGTGACCTCACCTCACTTCCTTGGTGATGGAACTCTCTGAACTTGGGATCCAGGAAGCCAGGCACCCAGAGCCAGTCCCAGTCCCAGTCCCAGTGGGCTCACTTGTTTGGATTTACCAAGGACAGAGTCAGTCTTTCTTGGTACCCACTGAGGTGAGGATTGCCAAATGCCAGGAAAGCTCTGCAGAGGGGCCTTTCCAGAGAAAGCAGGTAGTGGCTCACCGCTGGCTCCTGACAACTTCACAGAGTTGGCCAAGGAGGCCAGATGTGAGACAGGACAGGCCCTTTCGGGGGAACATAGTATGGCCCACCAGTCAGACGACACTCCGGGTAGTCACAGACCAACTTGGAAGGAGGTGCCTTTGTGGGTGTGGGTGTGAGTTTGTGGTTTTGTCTCATGTTCTGAGAATAGGAAGGAAAGGCGGTTTGTTTGGTTTGGAGTGAACTGTTTCTAGTAAGGCTTTTGACAAGGCGAGTGTTTCTATGTTTGTGTATTCCACTGTGTCCCTGGTTGTAGACATTAGAAAAGAGAATGCATCAATGGATGTGTCCTGTCTAGTAGAAAGCTTCCCAGCATTCATCCTGCCCAATTTATGAATGGACTGCGGCTTGCCTTATGGATGGGCAACACCTACTATCTTCCTAAGTTCCTGTTTTCTTCCTGAATTCTGGCCACTCTCCAGAATAGGCTCATGGTTTTGTGTCCAAGATATGTACCACCTCCAAGCTCGGTGACATGGCCATGTACTGGATAGTTGAAAGGAATGGTGAGCATCTCAGAAAACTCAGATATCAGTGTGACCAGGAAAGTCTCCCTGGAGAAACCCTGCTTTGGGCCTTGGGCTTACCTATCCTTCTGTGGCCCTGAATGTCAGGAAGGCCTTTGCCTCAGGGCACCCCTTTGTGAAGCCTGAAGAAAACAGTTTTCAAATGGAAATGAATGGGCATCACCTGTGGCTCTTTGCTTAATTGCTTTGCAAAGGGATGTGTCTGAATCAGCCTCTTGGCCCAGTGTGAGGCTGTGGCTTAGATTGTCAGCACCTGGTGGATCCAAAGAAAGATCCCATGTGTGCATCCAAAGCCAAATTGGCACAAAAGCAGTCATCCTGGATGAGGTCTCTCGCCTTCCTCTGTAAGGTTCCTGACCTCCATCAAGTGAGAATAGGGATCCTTTGTGTCAAATGAGTCCTTCAAAGCCATGCAGAGGCTAGCCCATAGGTGCTTGGGTTTTCTCATGACTCCAGTTCACACAAAGAATCTATACCCGGCAGTCAGTAGGCCTCCAATTGGAGAAGTAGAGCAGTATTAAAGGCAGGCCTATTTGATCACTCCAGGTCCACAGGAAGGGTGTCCAGTCCACCCTGACATTAGGCAAATGAGAGGCAAGGGAGCTTATTGTGGACACTGTCTTGGGCTGTGCCCCTCATGGAAACCTCCAGCCAGAGGTTATGATGAGTGTCTATATGGAAGAAGATGAGGGCCATGTGGCAGTGTTTTGGTTTGAATTGTGGTGTGGCAGTGGGAAGAGATGACTGGGTCCACCTGGGCTTGAACTCTGGTGTGATTCCCCTTGGAGACTGAGTTCTGGAACTGACCTCAGAGAAGTATTGCCGTGAATTGTGTCGGGATGTTAGGAGGCCACGCATGAGAGTCGCCCTTGGAAACTGAGATCTAGGCCCAGGCTGGCTTTCCACAGAGCACTGGGAATCTCAGCCCGGATATCACATGATTTTATTCTAAAAGACCTGGCAGCCATCGTGGAGAGTCCAAACACACGTGGACCTCACATTGTAGACCTCAATGGGCCTGGCTTCCTGTGACCTTTTGGCCACTCTTTGGGAAGCCTTGTTTGTGAGAGTTCCCCAGAGCTTTCGTTGAAATGAGCTTCCTCACCATTTAATGGTTCCTGAAGGAATGGAAACCCACAGTGCCTCCAACTTCATCCTTTAAAAATGGCTAGCTAGATAAATACCATGACATTTTTGAAATTCCCATGACCAGGTGGCACTGGAGAACCTTTGGATGTCCTGTTGCTGATCATGAGTGTACCAGACAGTGCCTTGATTGACTGGGTTTCATGAAAATGGTGTAAAACAGAGATGCCAGTAAGTTGGGGCCTGCTGAGTAGTGGGCCTAGAGCAGTGGTGTGCAGGTGTGTGATAAAACATCTGTGGTGGGGCCATGTGGATCTGCCATTGGCTTCCAAATGGCTTGTGACTGACATGGTGCAGTGAGCAGACCCTTCTATGTAAAGGCATCTTGTTATATGGAGAGGTTTCAGGGCAATGTTCAGAATCAGGTTGCTATGGTCAAGGGGGCAAGCTCTGTGGGATAGAAGCCTGGCTGGTGCATTCTTTTAGGACCTTGACACACCACAAGTGGCAGAACTCCCTCCAGCACTGTGTCCCAGTTGAACTCCTTGTATTTCCTGAAGCAAATTCCAAACTCCCAGTGCAGCAGCAAGAAACACCACGAAAAGTGGAGGATGACCAAATGGCTTCACAGACCACACAGGGAGACACTTAGACCACAGTGGCCACAGTTTACCTGCAAAGAGAGAATTCAGCACTTCTGCCTCATGTTCATTGGAAAATCAGAAACCATGTCCTCCAGGTCACATAGATGCAGACCTGGTTTGATGGTCTCACTACAAAGGAAGCTAAAGCTCCTGAAAACAACATATATTTCAAGTGCCCAACCTCAGAAGCAGTTTCTCACAAAGTCTTTAGGCCAGCAGAGCTCCACGTTTGTGGAGTGTTTACCCTGTCCCTTACTCATGGAAACTAGTCTACCACCTCCAAGGTTGTGAACTCCTGAGCATTTTCCATTCCACATATGTATTCACAGCATTTCTAACTCTTCTCCTCAAATTGTGTCTTACTTATTGTGAAGGTAATGTCAAGGCAATGTTCTGGATGAGAGTGGGAAGATTTTTTTGTAGCACATATTGGCCTACACATTGGATTCATTTTCCTATTTTCCGTTCGAAATACTGAATCCCTGACACTAACCCATACCCTACTAGATTGTGACTACGAATACTAATGTGATGGAGAAAAATAACTCAAACAGAATAGAAATACAGGCAGTTCAGAGCAGGCCTGGTGTATAGTTGGACTGGCCTTTGGCATTATAAAGTGTAGGTGTTATAAATCTAGTCCAATTTAATAGAAATAGTTCTCCATGTGTTTTGAATGTTAACAAATATGTGAATTCCTGTCTCCCTTTCTCTGTAGCCTATTCAGCAACATGCATTTTTACATGCACATATAGAATCCTACCTCCTATCCCACGTCCATTCTTGTGAGGTGGCTGACTTGGCAGATACAAACTGTGAGAAGAGATCACTCCTCCTAAACGCTGTTGGAACTGAGAATTCAACCTCCAGGTGAGCTTCCCACTTGAACAACATGATACATAAATACATGTTCAGTAAAATAAATATTTTTGGATCTGTGGATGATAAATATTTCATGATGAATTTCGATTGGCATATATATTTCTACTCTTTAATGTCTGTGTTTGTGTGTGTGTGTTTTTTTTTGTGTATATATATATATATATATATATATATATATACACACACACACACACACACACACATACACACACTCTCCAGATTTTTCAAAATATGAAATGTATGTGTCATATTATATACTCCCTAAATTCATTCATGTTCATATATGTGGATTTATAATCAACTTTTCACAAGATTATTCTCAGAAATAGTCATCCACCTGAAATACATATTTGTTTCCTAGTGCTGAAATCCTAATATTTCTACAGTAACTGATCCAGTTTAACATGAATGCAAGTAGATTCCTATGGGACATGATGTGTATTTTGACGTTCATTTTTATTCAACACTGGTACATTACTATTTCTTCAGTTGATGCACATCATAGGATATGTATTTCATCCTCAAGTTCACAAATTTCTAGGCATTTATTTCCCTTTCAATCACTTCCTGCTTCAGAACACATGTATTCCTCCACGTTTCTTGACTGGTCTTTTCATGAGACTTCTTTCCAAACACATTCTTTTCCATTTCCATAATCCCTTGTGAAGCAAAACTCACACCCCCTTCATGGTAAACCATAACCCCAATATCACCATTAGATGTATAACTGGTTAGAATGAATGGTTGTGTATCAATATTAGATTTCCTATATATTTTCAGATATCAATGCAATCCATTATTTAAAGTGGAACCTGTTATACTATTTATTCACAGTATGGTCTATTCATGCATTATCTCTATATTCATAGACCCAGGGTACACCTATTTGTACCCCCAAAGGCTAATTTATATGTCTTCAACATATTACTCCCAGAAATGGTGGAAGAAACACTCATGTCACCTGATCTACATATACATTTTATCACAGTGATATTCTGGACACAAAATGCAAAGGTCACACTTATGATTGCACCAAAGCCTCATTGGAAAGTGAGCATGGATTACTAAAAACATCCTTGTCCAGGTTGCCTAATGCTCTCAAATGTCAATGCTATTGGTGACTACACATTTGTTTCTTCCTAAGATGATATATTCAACCTCAACCCTGTTGAAAACGTCTAATCCACTCACTCACTTTATATTTTGCCTGATTTCCTAATGTCTCTATTGATATCTGCTTTCCTACATATGTTCCCCAGTTCATCATTGTGACTGACTCTTCACATGTGCTGACGTTTACATTCACTCTCTAACCGACACCCTATTGCTAAAGAAATTTTGGTCCAAATTGCATACTCACTCTTCTTCCAAAACTTACCAACTATCTTCCTAATCCTACCTACTATCCCTTTTTGACTGGATGTTCTCTTCTACATTCAATCATCCATGGTACAAGGTCCTATGCCATTGTGTATGGATTTATCTGAGACATCTGTGCAGAAAGTCATTCAAAGCTAAGTATCCCAATCAAGGGCCCAATGCCCTTCTGGCCTTCAAATCTTACTTGGATTTCTGTTTTCATACATATATTTCACCTATATATTATTATAAATATCGCAGGTTCCCAATACCATTCTTCATCCAGCAGAGTGATTCCTAAGCCACATCAAACAGGTTCTTAACCCTAACCATACACTGTTCCCTCAATCTAACTTTACAGAAGAGCAGGGACAGAGTGGGTCTTACAATACAGGAATGTGGGGGATCTTCCACCTGCTGAGAACCTCAAAGGTCCATGCAGAAATGATCCCTGGAGAAGATGTAGGCAGCTATGAAGGACCTGAGAGAGCAGAAGTCATCTTCCATGGCCAACCACCTGGTCGGGATGAAGGGATGTGTCTGAATGAGCCTCTCTCTTCTTAATGTAGACAAGATGGACCAAAGCAGGCCTGTGTGGAGAGCTGTTCCTTGGTGCCTATGGTTGATATTCCATTCTAACTTGTGAAGGTGTCACAGGAAGGAGGGGCAGCCTCCATCTCATGGGAGCCTTGGAAGCAACTGTTAGGACACAGTGGTTGCCAAGGCAGTGACCTCATTCAGTTCCTGAAGGAAGTGACCTCACCTCACTTCCTTGGTGATGGAACTCTCTGAACTTGGGATCCAGGAAGCCAGGCACCCAGAGCCAGTCCCAGTCCCAGTCCCAGTGGGCTCACTTGTTTGGATTTACCAAGGACAGAGTCAGTCTTTCTTGGTACCCACTGAGGTGAGGATTGCCAAATGCCAGGAAAGCTCTGCAGAGGGGCCTTTCCAGAGAAAGCAGGTAGTGGCTCACCGCTGGCTCCTGACAACTTCACAGAGTTGGCCAAGGAGGCCAGATGTGAGACAGGACAGGCCCTTTCGGGGGAACATAGTATGGCCCACCAGTCAGACGACACTCCGGGTAGTCACAGACCAACTTGGAAGGAGGTGCCTTTGTGGGTGTGGGTGTGAGTTTGTGGTTTTGTCTCATGTTCTGAGAATAGGAAGGAAAGGCGGTTTGTTTGGTTTGGAGTGAACTGTTTCTAGTAAGGCTTTTGACAAGGCGAGTGTTTCTATGTTTGTGTATTCCACTGTGTCCCTGGTTGTAGACATTAGAAAAGAGAATGCATCAATGGATGTGTCCTGTCTAGTAGAAAGCTTCCCAGCATTCATCCTGCCCAATTTATGAATGGACTGCGGCTTGCCTTATGGATGGGCAACACCTACTATCTTCCTAAGTTCCTGTTTTCTTCCTGAATTCTGGCCACTCTCATGGTTTTGTGTCCAAGATATGTACCACCTCCAAGCTCGGTGACATGGCCATGTACTGGATAGTTGAAAGGAATGGTGAGCATCTCAGAAAACTCAGATATCAGTGTGACCAGGAAAGTCTCCCTGGAGAAACCCTGCTTTGGGCCTTGGGCTTACCTATCCTTCTGTGGCCCTGAATGTCAGGAAGGCCTTTGCCTCAGGGCACCCCTTTGTGAAGCCTGAAGAAAACAGTTTTCAAATGGAAATGAATGGGCATCACCTGTGGCTCTTTGCTTAATTGCTTTGCAAAGGGATGTGTCTGAATCAGCCTCTTGGCCCAGTGTGAGGCTGTGGCTTAGATTGTCAGCACCTGGTGGATCCAAAGAAAGATCCCATGTGTGCATCCAAAGCCAAATTGGCACAAAAGCAGTCATCCTGGATGAGGTCTCTCGCCTTCCTCTGTAAGGTTCCTGACCTCCATCAAGTGAGAATAGGGATCCTTTGTGTCAAATGAGTCCTTCAAAGCCATGCAGAGGCTAGCCCATAGGTGCTTGGGTTTTCTCATGACTCCAGTTCACACAAAGAATCTATACCCGGCAGTCAGTAGGCCTCCAATTGGAGAAGTAGAGCAGTATTAAAGGCAGGCCTATTTGATCACTCCAGGTCCACAGGAAGGGTGTCCAGTCCACCCTGACATTAGGCAAATGAGAGGCAAGGGAGCTTATTGTGGACACTGTCTTGGGCTGTGCCCCTCATGGAAACCTCCAGCCAGAGGTTATGATGAGTGTCTATATGGAAGAAGATGAGGGCCATGTGGCAGTGTTTTGGTTTGAATTGTGGTGTGGCAGTGGGAAGAGATGACTGGGTCCACCTGGGCTTGAACTCTGGTGTGATTCCCCTTGGAGACTGAGTTCTGGAACTGACCTCAGAGAAGTATTGCCGTGAATTGTGTCGGGATGTTAGGAGGCCACGCATGAGAGTCGCCCTTGGAAACTGAGATCTAGGCCCAGGCTGGCTTTCCACAGAGCACTGGGAATCTCAGCCCGGATATCACATGATTTTATTCTAAAAGACCTGGCAGCCATCGTGGAGAGTCCAAACACACGTGGACCTCACATTGTAGACCTCAATGGGCCTGGCTTCCTGTGACCTTTTGGCCACTCTTTGGGAAGCCTTGTTTGTGAGAGTTCCCCAGAGCTTTCGTTGAAATGAGCTTCCTCACCATTTAATGGTTCCTGAAGGAATGGAAACCCACAGTGCCTCCAACTTCATCCTTTAAAAATGGCTAGCTAGATAAATACCATGACATTTTTGAAATTCCCATGACCAGGTGGCACTGGAGAACCTTTGGATGTCCTGTTGCTGATCATGAGTGTACCAGACAGTGCCTTGATTGACTGGGTTTCATGAAAATGGTGTAAAACAGAGATGCCAGTAAGTTGGGGCCTGCTGAGTAGTGGGCCTAGAGCAGTGGTGTGCAGGTGTGTGATAAAACATCTGTGGTGGGGCCATGTGGATCTGCCATTGGCTTCCAAATGGCTTGTGACTGACATGGTGCAGTGAGCAGACCCTTCTATGTAAAGGCATCTTGTTATATGGAGAGGTTTCAGGGCAATGTTCAGAATCAGGTTGCTATGGTCAAGGGGGCAAGCTCTGTGGGATAGAAGCCTGGCTGGTGCATTCTTTTAGGACCTTGACACACCACAAGTGGCAGAACTCCCTCCAGCACTGTGTCCCAGTTGAACTCCTTGTATTTCCTGAAGCAAATTCCAAACTCCCAGTGCAGCAGCAAGAAACACCACGAAAAGTGGAGGATGACCAAATGGCTTCACAGACCACACAGGGAGACACTTAGACCACAGTGGCCACAGTTTACCTGCAAAGAGAGAATTCAGCACTTCTGCCTCATGTTCATTGGAAAATCAGAAACCATGTCCTCCAGGTCACATAGATGCAGACCTGGTTTGATGGTCTCACTACAAAGGAAGCTAAAGCTCCTGAAAACAACATATATTTCAAGTGCCCAACCTCAGAAGCAGTTTCTCACAAAGTCTTTAGGCCAGCAGAGCTCCACGTTTGTGGAGTGTTTACCCTGTCCCTTACTCATGGAAACTAGTCTACCACCTCCAAGGTTGTGAACTCCTGAGCATTTTCCATTCCACATATGTATTCACAGCATTTCTAACTCTTCTCCTCAAATTGTGTCTTACTTATTGTGAAGGTAATGTCAAGGCAATGTTCTGGATGAGAGTGGGAAGATTTTTTTGTAGCACATATTGGCCTACACATTGGATTCATTTTCCTATTTTCCGTTCGAAATACTGAATCCCTGACACTAACCCATACCCTACTAGATTGTGACTACGAATACTAATGTGATGGAGAAAAATAACTCAAACAGAATAGAAATACAGGCAGTTCAGAGCAGGCCTGGTGTATAGTTGGACTGGCCTTTGGCATTATAAAGTGTAGGTGTTATAAATCTAGTCCAATTTAATAGAAATAGTTCTCCATGTGTTTTGAATGTTAACAAATATGTGAATTCCTGTCTCCCTTTCTCTGTAGCCTATTCAGCAACATGCATTTTTACATGCACATATAGAATCCTACCTCCTATCCCACGTCCATTCTTGTGAGGTGGCTGACTTGGCAGATACAAACTGTGAGAAGAGATCACTCCTCCTAAACGCTGTTGGAACTGAGAATTCAACCTCCAGGTGAGCTTCCCACTTGAACAACATGATACATAAATACATGTTCAGTAAAATAAATATTTTTGGATCTGTGGATGATAAATATTTCATGATGAATTTCGATTGGCATATATATTTCTACTCTTTAATGTCTGTGTTTGTGTGTGTGTGTTTTTTTTTTGTGTATATATATATATATATATATATATATATATATATACACACACACACACACACACACACATACACACACTCTCCAGATTTTTCAAAATATGAAATGTATGTGTCATATTATATACTCCCTAAATTCATTCATGTTCATATATGTGGATTTATAATCAACTTTTCACAAGATTATTCTCAGAAATAGTCATCCACCTGAAATACATATTTGTTTCCTAGTGCTGAAATCCTAATATTTCTACAGTAACTGATCCAGTTTAACATGAATGCAAGTAGATTCCTATGGGACATGATGTGTATTTTGACGTTCATTTTTATTCAACACTGGTACATTACTATTTCTTCAGTTGATGCACATCATAGGATATGTATTTCATCCTCAAGTTCACAAATTTCTAGGCATTTATTTCCCTTTCAATCACTTCCTGCTTCAGAACACATGTATTCCTCCACGTTTCTTGACTGGTCTTTTCATGAGACTTCTTTCCAAACACATTCTTTTCCATTTCCATAATCCCTTGTGAAGCAAAACTCACACCCCCTTCATGGTAAACCATAACCCCAATATCACCATTAGATGTATAACTGGTTAGAATGAATGGTTGTGTATCAATATTAGATTTCCTATATATTTTCAGATATCAATGCAATCCATTATTTAAAGTGGAACCTGTTATACTATTTATTCACAGTATGGTCTATTCATGCATTATCTCTATATTCATAGACCCAGGGTACACCTATTTGTACCCCCAAAGGCTAATTTATATGTCTTCAACATATTACTCCCAGAAATGGTGGAAGAAACACTCATGTCACCTGATCTACATATACATTTTATCACAGTGATATTCTGGACACAAAATGCAAAGGTCACACTTATGATTGCACCAAAGCCTCATTGGAAAGTGAGCATGGATTACTAAAAACATCCTTGTCCAGGTTGCCTAATGCTCTCAAATGTCAATGCTATTGGTGACTACACATTTGTTTCTTCCTAAGATGATATATTCAACCTCAACCCTGTTGAAAACGTCTAATCCACTCACTCACTTTATATTTTGCCTGATTTCCTAATGTCTCTATTGATATCTGCTTTCCTACATATGTTCCCCAGTTCATCATTGTGACTGACTCTTCACATGTGCTGACGTTTACATTCACTCTCTAACCGACACCCTATTGCTAAAGAAATTTTGGTCCAAATTGCATACTCACTCTTCTTCCAAAACTTACCAACAATCTTCCTAATCCTACCTACTATCCCTTTTTGACTGGATGTTCTCTTCTACATTCAATCATCCAAGGTACAAGGTCCCATGCCATTGTATATCGATTTATCTGAGACATCTGTGCAGAAAGTCATTCAAAGCTAAGTATCCCAATCAAGGGCCCAATGCCCTTCTGGCCTTCAAATCTTACTTGGATTTCTGTTTTCATACATATATTTCACCTATATATTATTATAAATATCGCAGGTTCCCAATACCATTCTTCATCCAGCAGAGTGATTCCTAAGCCAAACAGGTTCTTAACCCTAACCATACACTGTTCCCTCAATCTAACTTTACAGAAGAGCAGGGACAGAGTGGGTCTTACAATACAGGAATGTGGGGGATCTTCCACCTGCTGAGAACCTCAAAGGTCCATGCAGAAATGATCCCTGGAGAAGATGTAGGCAGCTATGAAGGACCTGAGAGAGCAGAAGTCATCTTCCATGGCAAACCTCCTGGTCGGGATGAAGGGATGTGTCTGAATGAGCCTCTCTCTTCTTAATGTAGACAAGATGGACCAAAGCAGGCCTGTGTGGAGAGCTGTTCCTTGGTGCCTATGGTTGATATTCCATTCTAACTTGTGAAAGTGTCACAGGAAGGAGGGGCAGCCTCCATCTCATGGGAGCCTTGGAAGCAACTGTTAGGACACAGTGGTTGCCAAGGCAGTGACCTCATTCAGTTCCTGAAGGAAGTGACCTCACCTCACTTCCTTGGTGATGGAACTCTCTGAACTTGGGATCCAGGAAGCCAGGCACCCAGAGCCAGTCCCAGTCCCAGTCCCAGTGGGCTCACTTGTTTGGATTTACCAAGGACAGAGTCAGTCTTTCTTGGTACCCACTGAGGTGAGGATTGCCAAATGCCAGGAAAGCTCTGCAGAGGGGCCTTTCCAGAGAAAGCAGGTAGTGGCTCACCGCTGGCTCCTGACAACTTCACAGAGTTGGCCAAGGAGGCCAGATGTGAGACAGGACAGGCCCTTTCGGGGGAACATAGTATGGCCCACCAGTCAGACGACACTCCGGGTAGTCACAGACCAACTTGGAAGGAGGTGCCTTTGTGGGTGTGGGTGTGAGTTTGTGGTTTTGTCTCATGTTCTGAGAATAGGTAGGAAAGGCGGTTTGTTTGGTTTGGAGTGGACTGTTTCTAGTAAGGCTTTTGACAAGGCGAGTGTTTCTATGTTTGTGTATTCCACTGTGTCCCTGGTTGTAGACATTAGAAAAGAGAATGCATCAATGGATGTGTCCTGTCTAGTAGAAAGCTTCCCAGCATTCATCCTGCCCAATTTATGAATGGACTGCGGCTTGCCTTATGGATGGGCAACACCTACTATCTTCCTAAGTTCCTGTTTTCTTCCTGAATTCTGGCCACTCTCCAGAATAGGCTCATGGTTTTGTGTCCAAGATATGTACCACCTCCAAGCTCGGTGACATGGCCATGTACTGGATAGTTGAAAGGAATGGTGAGCATCTCAGAAAACTCAGATATCAGTGTGACCAGGAAAGTCTCCCTGGAGAAACCCTGCTTTGGGCCTTGGGCTTACCTATCCTTCTGTGGCCCTGAATGTCAGGAAGGCCTTTGCCTCAGGGCACCCCTTTGTGAAGCCTGAAGAAAACAGTTTTCAAATGGAAATGAATGGGCATCACCTGTGGCTCTTTGCTTAATTGCTTTGCAAAGGGATGTGTCTGAATCAGCCTCTTGGCCCAGTGTGAGGCTGTGGCTTAGATTGTCAGCACCTGGTGGATCCAAAGAAAGATCCCATGTGTGCATCCAAAGCCAAATTGGCACAAAAGCAGTCATCCTGGATGAGGTCTCTCGCCTTCCTCTGTAAGGTTCCTGACCTCCATCAAGTGAGAATAGGGATCCTTTGTGTCAAATGAGTCCTTCAAAGCCATGCAGAGGCTAGCCCATAGGTGCTTGGGTTTTCTCATGACTCCAGTTCACACAAAGAATCTATACCCGGCAGTCAGTAGGCCTCCAATTGGAGAAGTAGAGCAGTATTAAAGGCAGGCCTATTTGATCACTCCAGGTCCACAGGAAGGGTGTCCAGTCCACCCTGACATTAGGCAAATGAGAGGCAAGGGAGCTTATTGTGGACACTGTCTTGGGCTGTGCCCCTCATGGAAACCTCCAGCCAGAGGTTATGATGAGTGTCTATATGGAAGAAGATGAGGGCCATGTGGCAGTGTTTTGGTTTGAATTGTGGTGTGGCAGTGGGAAGAGATGACTGGGTCCACCTGGGCTTGAACTCTGGTGTGATTCCCCTTGGAGACTGAGTTCTGGAACTGACCTCAGAGAAGTATTGCCGTGAATTGTGTCGGGATGTTAGGAGGCCACGCATGAGAGTCGCCCTTGGAAACTGAGATCTAGGCCCAGGCTGGCTTTCCACAGAGCACTGGGAATCTCAGCCCGGATATCACATGATTTTATTCTAAAAGACCTGGCAGCCATCGTGGAGAGTCCAAACACACGTGGACCTCACATTGTAGACCTCAATGGGCCTGGCTTCCTGTGACCTTTTGGCCACTCTTTGGGAAGCCTTGTTTGTGAGAGTTCCCCAGAGCTTTCGTCGAAATGAGCTTCCTCACCATTGAATGGTTCCTGAAGGAATGGAAACCCACAGTGCCTCCAACTTCATCCTTTAAAAATGGCTAGCTAGATAAATACCATGACATTTTTGAAATTCCCATGACCAGGTGGCACTGGAGAACCTTTGGATGTCCTGTTGCTGATCATGAGTGTACCAGACAGTGCCTTGATTGACTGGGTTTCATGAAAATGGTGTAAAACAGAGATGCCAGTAAGTTGGGGCCTGCTGAGTAGTGGGCCTAGAGCAGTGGTGTGCAGGTGTGTGATAAAACATCTGTGGTGGGGCCATGTGGATCTGCCATTGGCTTCCAAATGGCTTGTGACTGACATGGTGCAGTGAGCAGACCCTTCTATGTAAAGGCATCTTGTTATATGGAGAGGTTTCAGGGCAATGTTCAGAATCAGGTTGCTATGGTCAAGGGGGCAAGCTCTGTGGGATAGAAGCCTGGCTGGTGCATTCTTTTAGGACCTTGACACACCACAAGTGGCAGAACTCCCTCCAGCACTGTGTCCCAGTTGAACTCCTTGTATTTCCTGAAGCAAATTCCAAACTCCCAGTGCAGCAGCAAGAAACACCAGGAAAAGTGGAGGATGACCAAATGGCTTCACAGACCACACAGGGAGACACTTAGACCACAGTGGCCACAGTTTACCTGCAAAGAGAGAATTCAGCACTTCTGCCTCATGTTCATTGGAAAATCAGAAACCATGTCCTCCAGGTCACATAGATGCAGACCTGGTTTGATGGTCTCACTACAAAGGAAGCTAAAGCTCCTGAAAACAACATATATTTCAAGTGCCCAACCTCAGAAGCAGTTTCTCACAAAGTCTTTAGGCCAGCAGAGCTCCACGTTTGTGGAGTGTTTACCCTGTCCCTTACTCATGGAAACTAGTCTACCACCTCCAAGGTTGTGAACTCCTGAGCAGTTTCCATTCCACATATGTATTCACAGCATTTCTAACTCTTCTCCTCTAATTGTGTCTTACTTATTGTGAAGGTAATGTCAAGGCAATGTTCTGGATGAGAGTGGGAAGATTTTTTTGTAGCACATATTGGCCTACACATTGGATTCATTTTCCTATTTTCCGTTCGAAATACTGAATCCCTGACACTAACCCATACCCTACTAGATTGTGACTACGAATACTAATGTGATGGAGAAAAATAACTCAAACAGAATAGAAATACAGGCAGTTCAGAGCAGGCCTGGTGTATAGTTGGACTGGCCTTTGGCATTATAAAGTGTAGGTGTTATAAATCTAGTCCAATTTAATAGAAATAGTTCTCCATGTGTTTTGAATGTTAACAAATATGTGAATTCCTGTCTCCCTTTCTCTGTAGCCTATTCAGCAACATGCATTTTTACATGCACATATAGAATCCTACCTCCTATCCCACGTCCATTCTTGTGAGGTGGCTGACTTGGCAGATACAAACTGTGAGAAGAGATCACTCCTCCTAAACGCTGTTGGAACTGAGAATTCAACCTCCAGGTGAGCTTCCCACTTGAACAACATGATACATAAATACATGTTCAGTAAAATAAATATTTTTGGATCTGTGGATGATAAATATTTCATGATGAATTTCGATTGGCATATATATTTCTACTCTTTAATGTCTGTGTTTGTGTGTGTGTGTTTTTTTTTGTGTATATATATATATATATATATATATATATATATATATATATACACACACACACACACACACATACACACACTCTCCAGATTTTTCAAAATATGAAATGTATGTGTCATATTATATACTCCCTAAATTCATTCATGTTCATATATGTGGATTTATAATCAATGTTTCACAAGATTATTCTCAGAAATAGTCATCCACCTGAAATACATATTTGTTTCCTAGTGCTGAAATCCTAATATTTCTACAGTAACTGACCCAGTTTAACATGAATGCAAGTAGATTCCTATGGGACATGATGTGTATTTTGACGTTCATTTTTATTCAACACTGGTACATTACTATTTCTTCAGTTGATGCACATCATAGGATATGTATTTCATCCTCAAGTTCACAAATTTCTAGGCATTTATTTCCCTTTCAATCACTTCCTGCTTCAGAACACATGTATACCTCCACGTTTCTTGACTGGTCTTTTCATGAGACTTCTTTCCAAACACATTCTTTTCCATTTCCATAATCCCTTGTGAAGCAAAACTCACACCCCCTTCATGGTAAACCATAACCCCAATATCACCATTAGATGTATAACTGGTTAGAATGAATGGTTGTGTATCAATATTAGATTTCCTATATATTTTCAGATATCAATGCAATCCATTATATAAATTGGAACCTGTTATAATATTTATTCACAGTATGGTCTATTCATGCATTATCTCTATATTCATAGACCCAGGGTACACCTATTTGTACCCCCAAAGGCTAATTTATATGTCTTCAACATATTACTCCCAGAAATGGTGGAAGAAACACTCATGTCACCTGATCTACATATACATTTTATCACAGTGATATTCTGGACACAAAATGCAAAGGTCACACTTATGATTGCACCAAAGCCTCATTGGAAAGTGAGCATGGATTACTAAAAACATCCTTGTCCAGGTTGCCTAATGCTCTCAAATGTCAATGCTATTGGTGACTACACATTTGTTTCTTACTAAGATGATATATTCAACCTCAACCCTGTTGAAAATGTCTAATCCACTCACTCACTTTATACTTTGCCTGATTTCCTAATGTCTCTATTGATATCTGCTTTCCTACATATGTTCCCCAGTTCATCATTGTGACTGACTCTTCACATGTGCTGACGTTTACATTCACTCTCTAACCGACACCCTATTGCTAAAGAACTTTTGGTCCAAATTGCATACTCACTCTTCTTCCAAAACTTACCAACTATCTTCCTAATCCTACCTACTATCCCTTTTTGACTGGATGTTCTCTTCTACATTCAATCATCCAAGGTACAAGGTCCTATGCCATTGTGTATCGATTTATCTGAGACATCTGTGCAGAAAGTCATTCAAAGCTAAGTATCCCAATCAAGGGCCCAATGCCCTTCTGGCCTTCAAATCTTACTTGGATTTCTGTTTTCATACATATATTTCACCTATATATTATTATAAATATCGCAGGTTCCCAATACCATTCTTCATCCAGCAGAGTGATTCCTAAGCCACATCAAACAGGTTCTTAACCCTAACCATTGACTGTTCCCTCAATCTAACTTTACAGAAGAGCAGGGACAGAGTGGGTCTTACAATACAGGAATGTGGGGGATCTTCCACCTGCTGAGAACCTCAAAGGTCCATGCAGAAATGATCCCTGGAGAAGATGTAGGCAGCTATGAAGGACCTGAGAGAGCAGAAGTCATCTTCCATGGCAAACCTCCTGGTCGGGATGAAGGGATGTGTCTGAATGAGCCTCTCTCTTCTTAATGTAGACAAGATGGACCAAAGCAGGCCTGTGTGGAGAGCTGTTCCTTGGTGCCTATGGTTGATATTCCATTCTAACTTGTGAAGGTGTCACAGGAAGGAGGGGCAGCCTCCATCTCATGGGAGCCTTGGAAGCAACTGTTAGGACACAGTGGTTGCCAAGGCAGTGACCTCATTCAGTTCCTGAAGGAAGTGACCTCACCTCACTTCCTTGGTGATGGAACTCTCTGAACTTGGGATCCAGGAAGCCAGGCACCCAGAGCCAGTCCCAGTCCCAGTCCCAGTGGGCTCACTTGTTTGGATTTACCAAGGACAGAGTCAGTCTTTCTTGGTACCCACTGAGGTGAGGATTGCCAAATGCCAGGAAAGCTCTGCAGAGGGGCCTTTCCAGAGAAAGCAGGTAGTGGCTCACCGCTGGCTCCTGACAACTTCACAGAGTTGGCCAAGGAGGCCAGATGTGAGACAGGACAGGCCCTTTCGGGGGAACATAGTATGGCCCACCAGTCAGACGACACTCCGGGTAGTCACAGACCAACTTGGAAGGAGGTGCCTTTGTGGGTGTGGGTGTGAGTTTGTGGTTTTGTCTCATGTTCTGAGAATAGGAAGGAAAGGCGGTTTGTTTGGTTTGGAGTGAACTGTTTCTAGTAAGGCTTTTGACAAGGCGAGTGTTTCTATGTTTGTGTATTCCACTGTGTCCCTGGTTGTAGACATTAGAAAAGAGAATGCATCAATGGATGTGTCCTGTCTAGTAGAAAGCTTCCCAGCATTCATCCTGCCCAATTTATGAATGGACTGCGGCTTGCCTTATGGATGGGCAACACCTACTATCTTCCTAAGTTCCTGTTTTCTTCCTGAATTCTGGCCACTCTCCAGAATAGGCTCATGGTTTTGTGTCCAAGATATGTACCACCTCCAAGCTCGGTGACATGGCCATGTACTGGATAGTTGAAAGGAATGGTGAGCATCTCAGAAAACTCAGATATCAGTGTGACCAGGAAAGTCTCCCTGGAGAAACCCTGCTTTGGGCCTTGGGCTTACCTATCCTTCTGTGGCCCTGAATGTCAGGAAGGCCTTTGCCTCAGGGCACCCCTTTGTGAAGCCTGAAGAAAACAGTTTTCAAATGGAAATGAATGGGCATCACCTGTGGCTCTTTGCTTAATTGCTTTGCAAAGGGATGTGTCTGAATCAGCCTCTTGGCCCAGTGTGAGGCTGTGGCTTAGATTGTCAGCACCTGGTGGATCCAAAGAAAGATCCCATGTGTGCATCCAAAGCCAAATTGGCACAAAAGCAGTCATCCTGGATGAGGTCTCTCGCCTTCCTCTGTAAGGTTCCTGACCTCCATCAAGTGAGAATAGGGATCCTTTGTGTCAAATGAGTCCTTCAAAGCCATGCAGAGGCTAGCCCATAGGTGCTTGGGTTTTCTCATGACTCCAGTTCACACAAAGAATCTATACCCGGCAGTCAGTAGGCCTCCAATTGGAGAAGTAGAGCAGTATTAAAGGCAGGCCTATTTGATCACTCCAGGTCCACAGGAAGGGTGTCCAGTCCACCCTGACATTAGGCAAATGAGAGGCAAGGGAGCTTATTGTGGACACTGTCTTGGGCTGTGCCCCTCATGGAAACCTCCAGCCAGAGGTTATGATGAGTGTCTATATGGAAGAAGATGAGGGCCATGTGGCAGTGTTTTGGTTTGAATTGTGGTGTGGCAGTGGGAAGAGATGACTGGGTCCACCTGGGCTTGAACTCTGGTGTGATTCCCCTTGGAGACTGAGTTCTGGAACTGACCTCAGAGAAGTATTGCCGTGAATTGTGTCGGGATGTTAGGAGGCCACGCATGAGAGTCGCCCTTGGAAACTGAGATCTAGGCCCAGGCTGGCTTTCCACAGAGCACTGGGAATCTCAGCCCGGATATCACATGATTTTATTCTAAAAGACCTGGCAGCCATCGTGGAGAGTCCAAACACACGTGGACCTCACATTGTAGACCTCAATGGGCCTGGCTTCCTGTGACCTTTTGGCCACTCTTTGGGAAGCCTTGTTTGTGAGAGTTCCCCAGAGCTTTCGTTGAAATGAGCTTCCTCACCATTTAATGGTTCCTGAAGGAATGGAAACCCACAGTGCCTCCAACTTCATCCTTTAAAAATGGCTAGCTAGATAAATACCATGACATTTTTGAAATTCCCATGACCAGGTGGCACTGGAGAACCTTTGGATGTCCTGTTGCTGATCATGAGTGTACCAGACAGTGCCTTGATTGACTGGGTTTCATGAAAATGGTGTAAAACAGAGATGCCAGTAAGTTGGGGCCTGCTGAGTAGTGGGCCTAGAGCAGTGGTGTGCAGGTGTGTGATAAAACATCTGTGGTGGGGCCATGTGGATCTGCCATTGGCTTCCAAATGGCTTGTGACTGACATGGTGCAGTGAGCAGACCCTTCTATGTAAAGGCATCTTGTTATATGGAGAGGTTTCAGGGCAATGTTCAGAATCAGGTTGCTATGGTCAAGGGGGCAAGCTCTGTGGGATAGAAGCCTGGCTGGTGCATTCTTTTAGGACCTTGACACACCACAAGTGGCAGAACTCCCTCCAGCACTGTGTCCCAGTTGAACTCCTTGTATTTCCTGAAGCAAATTCCAAACTCCCAGTGCAGCAGCAAGAAACACCAGGAAAAGTGGAGGATGACCAAATGGCTTCACAGACCACACAGGGAGACACTTAGACCACAGTGGCCACAGTTTACCTGCAAAGAGAGAATTCAGCACTTCTGCCTCATGTTCATTGGAAAATCAGAAACCATGTCCTCCAGGTCACATAGATGCAGACCTGGTTTGATGGTCTCACTACAAAGGAAGCTAAAGCTCCTGAAAACAACATATATTTCAAGTGCCCAACCTCAGAAGCAGTTTCTCACAAAGTCTTTAGGCCAGCAGAGCTCCACGTTTGTGGAGTGTTTACCCTGTCCCTTACTCATGGAAACTAGTCTACCACCTCCAAGGTTGTGAACTCCTGAGCAGTTTCCATTCCACATATGTATTCACAGCATTTCTAACTCTTCTCCTCTAATTGTGTCTTACTTATTGTGAAGGTAATGTCAAGGCAATGTTCTGGATGAGAGTGGGAAGATTTTTTTGTAGCACATATTGGCCTACACATTGGATTCATTTTCCTATTTTCCGTTCGAAATACTGAATCCCTGACACTAACCCATACCCTACTAGATTGTGACTACGAATACTAATGTGATGGAGAAAAATAACTCAAACAGAATAGAAATACAGGCAGTTCAGAGCAGGCCTGGTGTATAGTTGGACTGGCCTTTGGCATTATAAAGTGTAGGTGTTATAAATCTAGTCCAATTTAATAGAAATAGTTCTCCATGTGTTTTGAATGTTAACAAATATGTGAATTCCTGTCTCCCTTTCTCTGTAGCCTATTCAGCAACATGCATTTTTACATGCACATATAGAATCCTACCTCCTATCCCACGTCCATTCTTGTGAGGTGGCTGACTTGGCAGATACAAACTGTGAGAAGAGATCACTCCTCCTAAACGCTGTTGGAACTGAGAATTCAACCTCCAGGTGAGCTTCCCACTTGAACAACATGATACATAAATACATGTTCAGTAAAATAAATATTTTTGGATCTGTGGATGATAAATATTTCATGATGAATTTCGATTGGCATATATATTTCTACTCTTTAATGTCTGTGTTTGTGTGTGTGTGTTTTTTTTTGTGTATATATATATATATATATATATATATATATATATATATACACACACACACACACACACATACACACACTCTCCAGATTTTTCAAAATATGAAATGTATGTGTCATATTATATACTCCCTAAATTCATTCATGTTCATATATGTGGATTTATAATCAATGTTTCACAAGATTATTCTCAGAAATAGTCATCCACCTGAAATACATATTTGTTTCCTAGTGCTGAAATCCTAATATTTCTACAGTAACTGACCCAGTTTAACATGAATGCAAGTAGATTCCTATGGGACATGATGTGTATTTTGACGTTCATTTTTATTCAACACTGGTACATTACTATTTCTTCAGTTGATGCACATCATAGGATATGTATTTCATCCTCAAGTTCACAAATTTCTAGGCATTTATTTCCCTTTCAATCACTTCCTGCTTCAGAACACATGTATACCTCCACGTTTCTTGACTGGTCTTTTCATGAGACTTCTTTCCAAACACATTCTTTTCCATTTCCATAATCCCTTGTGAAGCAAAACTCACACCCCCTTCATGGTAAACCATAACCCCAATATCACCATTAGATGTATAACTGGTTAGAATGAATGGTTGTGTATCAATATTAGATTTCCTATATATTTTCAGATATCAATGCAATCCATTATATAAATTGGAACCTGTTATAATATTTATTCACAGTATGGTCTATTCATGCATTATCTCTATATTCATAGACCCAGGGTACACCTATTTGTACCCCCAAAGGCTAATTTATATGTCTTCAACATATTACTCCCAGAAATGGTGGAAGAAACACTCATGTCACCTGATCTACATATACATTTTATCACAGTGATATTCTGGACACAAAATGCAAAGGTCACACTTATGATTGCACCAAAGCCTCATTGGAAAGTGAGCATGGATTACTAAAAACATCCTTGTCCAGGTTGCCTAATGCTCTCAAATGTCAATGCTATTGGTGACTACACATTTGTTTCTTACTAAGATGATATATTCAACCTCAACCCTGTTGAAAATGTCTAATCCACTCACTCACTTTATACTTTGCCTGATTTCCTAATGTCTCTATTGATATCTGCTTTCCTACATATGTTCCCCAGTTCATCATTGTGACTGACTCTTCACATGTGCTGACGTTTACATTCACTCTCTAACCGACACCCTATTGCTAAAGAACTTTTGGTCCAAATTGCATACTCACTCTTCTTCCAAAACTTACCAACTATCTTCCTAATCCTACCTACTATCCCTTTTTGACTGGATGTTCTCTTCTACATTCAATCATCCAAGGTACAAGGTCCTATGCCATTGTGTATCGATTTATCTGAGACATCTGTGCAGAAAGTCATTCAAAGCTAAGTATCCCAATCAAGGGCCCAATGCCCTTCTGGCCTTCAAATCTTACTTGGATTTCTGTTTTCATACATATATTTCACCTATATATTATTATAAATATCGCAGGTTCCCAATACCATTCTTCATCCAGCAGAGTGATTCCTAAGCCACATCAAACAGGTTCTTAACCCTAACCATTGACTGTTCCCTCAATCTAACTTTACAGAAGAGCAGGGACAGAGTGGGTCTTACAATACAGGAATGTGGGGGATCTTCCACCTGCTGAGAACCTCAAAGGTCCATGCAGAAATGATCCCTGGAGAAGATGTAGGCAGCTATGAAGGACCTGAGAGAGCAGAAGTCATCTTCCATGGCAAACCTCCTGGTCGGGATGAAGGGATGTGTCTGAATGAGCCTCTCTCTTCTTAATGTAGACAAGATGGACCAAAGCAGGCCTGTGTGGAGAGCTGTTCCTTGGTGCCTATGGTTGATATTCCATTCTAACTTGTGAAGGTGTCACAGGAAGGAGGGGCAGCCTCCATCTCATGGGAGCCTTGGAAGCAACTGTTAGGACACAGTGGTTGCCAAGGCAGTGACCTCATTCAGTTCCTGAAGGAAGTGACCTCACCTCACTTCCTTGGTGATGGAACTCTCTGAACTTGGGATCCAGGAAGCCAGGCACCCAGAGCCAGTCCCAGTCCCAGTCCCAGTGGGCTCACTTGTTTGGATTTACCAAGGACAGAGTCAGTCTTTCTTGGTACCCACTGAGGTGAGGATTGCCAAATGCCAGGAAAGCTCTGCAGAGGGGCCTTTCCAGAGAAAGCAGGTAGTGGCTCACCGCTGGCTCCTGACAACTTCACAGAGTTGGCCAAGGAGGCCAGATGTGAGACAGGACAGGCCCTTTCGGGGGAACATAGTATGGCCCACCAGTCAGACGACACTCCGGGTAGTCACAGACCAACTTGGAAGGAGGTGCCTTTGTGGGTGTGGGTGTGAGTTTGTGGTTTTGTCTCATGTTCTGAGAATAGGAAGGAAAGGCGGTTTGTTTGGTTTGGAGTGAACTGTTTCTAGTAAGGCTTTTGACAAGGCGAGTGTTTCTATGTTTGTGTATTCCACTGTGTCCCTGGTTGTAGACATTAGAAAAGAGAATGCATCAATGGATGTGTCCTGTCTAGTAGAAAGCTTCCCAGCATTCATCCTGCCCAATTTATGAATGGACTGCGGCTTGCCTTATGGATGGGCAACACCTACTATCTTCCTAAGTTCCTGTTTTCTTCCTGAATTCTGGCCACTCTCCAGAATAGGCTCATGGTTTTGTGTCCAAGATATGTACCACCTCCAAGCTCGGTGACATGGCCATGTACTGGATAGTTGAAAGGAATGGTGAGCATCTCAGAAAACTCAGATATCAGTGTGACCAGGAAAGTCTCCCTGGAGAAACCCTGCTTTGGGCCTTGGGCTTACCTATCCTTCTGTGGCCCTGAATGTCAGGAAGGCCTTTGCCTCAGGGCACCCCTTTGTGAAGCCTGAAGAAAACAGTTTTCAAATGGAAATGAATGGGCATCACCTGTGGCTCTTTGCTTAATTGCTTTGCAAAGGGATGTGTCTGAATCAGCCTCTTGGCCCAGTGTGAGGCTGTGGCTTAGATTGTCAGCACCTGGTGGATCCAAAGAAAGATCCCATGTGTGCATCCAAAGCCAAATTGGCACAAAAGCAGTCATCCTGGATGAGGTCTCTCGCCTTCCTCTGTAAGGTTCCTGACCTCCATCAAGTGAGAATAGGGATCCTTTGTGTCAAATGAGTCCTTCAAAGCCATGCAGAGGCTAGCCCATAGGTGCTTGGGTTTTCTCATGACTCCAGTTCACACAAAGAATCTATACCCGGCAGTCAGTAGGCCTCCAATTGGAGAAGTAGAGCAGTATTAAAGGCAGGCCTATTTGATCACTCCAGGTCCACAGGAAGGGTGTCCAGTCCACCCTGACATTAGGCAAATGAGAGGCAAGGGAGCTTATTGTGGACACTGTCTTGGGCTGTGCCCCTCATGGAAACCTCCAGCCAGAGGTTATGATGAGTGTCTATATGGAAGAAGATGAGGGCCATGTGGCAGTGTTTTGGTTTGAATTGTGGTGTGGCAGTGGGAAGAGATGACTGGGTCCACCTGGGCTTGAACTCTGGTGTGATTCCCCTTGGAGACTGAGTTCTGGAACTGACCTCAGAGAAGTATTGCCGTGAATTGTGTCGGGATGTTAGGAGGCCACGCATGAGAGTCGCCCTTGGAAACTGAGATCTAGGCCCAGGCTGGCTTTCCACAGAGCACTGGGAATCTCAGCCCGGATATCACATGATTTTATTCTAAAAGACCTGGCAGCCATCGTGGAGAGTCCAAACACACGTGGACCTCACATTGTAGACCTCAATGGGCCTGGCTTCCTGTGACCTTTTGGCCACTCTTTGGGAAGCCTTGTTTGTGAGAGTTCCCCAGAGCTTTCGTCGAAATGAGCTTCCTCACCATTTAATGGTTCCTGAAGGAATGGAAACCCACAGTGCCTCCAACTTCATCCTTTAAAAATGGCTAGCTAGATAAATACCATGACATTTTTGAAATTCCCATGACCAGGTGGCACTGGAGAACCTTTGGATGTCCTGTTGCTGATCATGAGTGTACCAGACAGTGCCTTGATTGACTGGGTTTCATGAAAATGGTGTAAAACAGAGATGCCAGTAAGTTGGGGCCTGCTGAGTAGTGGGCCTAGAGCAGTGGTGTGCAGGTGTGTGATAAAACATCTGTGGTGGGGCCATGTGGATCTGCCATTGGCTTCCAAATGGCTTGTGACTGACATGGTGCAGTGAGCAGACCCTTCTATGTAAAGGCATCTTGTTATATGGAGAGGTTTCAGGGCAATGTTCAGAATCAGGTTGCTATGGTCAAGGGGGCAAGCTCTGTGGGATAGAAGCCTGGCTGGTGCATTCTTTTAGGACCTTGACACACCACAAGTGGCAGAACTCCCTCCAGCACTGTGTCCCAGTTGAACTCCTTGTATTTCCTGAAGCAAATTCCAAACTCCCAGTGCAGCAGCAAGAAACACCAGGAAAAGTGGAGGATGACCAAATGGCTTCACAGACCACACAGGGAGACACTTAGACCACAGTGGCCACAGTTTACCTGCAAAGAGAGAATTCAGCACTTCTGCCTCATGTTCATTGGAAAATCAGAAACCATGTCCTCCAGGTCACATAGATGCAGACCTGGTTTGATGGTCTCACTACAAAGGAAGCTAAAGCTCCTGAAAACAACATATATTTCAAGTGCCCAACCTCAGAAGCAGTTTCTCACAAAGTCTTTAGGCCAGCAGAGCTCCACGTTTGTGGAGTGTTTACCCTGTGCCTTACTCATGGAAACTAGTCTACCACCTCCAAGGTTGTGAACTCCTGAGCAGTTTCCATTCCACATATGTATTCACAGCATTTCTAACTCTTCTCCTCAAATTGTGTCTTACTTATTGTGAAGGTAATGTCAAGGCAATGTTCTGGATGAGAGTGGGAAGATTTTTTTGTAGCACATATTGGCCTACACATTGGATTCATTTTCCTATTTTCCGTTCGAAATACTGAATCCCTGACACTAACCCATACCCTACTAGATTGTGACTACGAATACTAATGTGATGGAGAAAAATAACTCAAACAGAATAGAAATACAGGCAGTTCAGAGCAGGCCTGGTGTATAGTTGGACTGGCCTTTGGCATTATAAAGTGTAGGTGTTATAAATCTTGTCCAATTTAATAGAAATAGTTCTCCATGTGTTTTGAATGTTAACAAATATGTGAATTCCTGTCTCCCTTTCTCTGTAGCCTATTCAGCAACATGCATTTTTACATGCACATATAGAATCCTACCTCCTATCCCACGTCCATTCTTGTGAGGTGGCTGACTTGGCAGATACAAACTGTGAGAAGAGATCACTCCTCCTAAACGCTGTTGGAACTGAGAATTCAACCTCCAGGTGAGCTTCCCACTTGAACAACATGATACATAAATACATGTTCAGTAAAATAAATATTTTTGGATCTGTGGATGATAAATATTTCATGATGAATTTCGATTGGCATATATATTTCTACTCTTTAAAGTCTGTGTTTGTGTGTGTGTGTTGTTTTTTTTTTGTGTATATGTATATATACACACACACACATACACAC
>NW_027673194.1:0-32500 GCF_964194105.1 Spermophilus citellus | reverse complement strand
CTCAGAGTTACAGGCAACTTTTCAACTCCATTCTCTATCTTCTAGCAATATCTATATGAAGTTTCCATGTTTTTCTTATTCTAATCCCAGTCAGAACTTACTCTTGGACTGAGACTCCTAGCCTAATGTCCAAGACCCAGTTTCAAATACTAAATGTCTTGCTAAGTATCTAAATATTACTTAAAGTTGATTAAAAAAAACGTGTATTTGAGGTAGAAACAATAAAATCAAAAGCTTTTATCAGATTTTAAAGATTATATTCCTCTACCTTGTGTTTAAAAATAATTTCCCCCAAAATAATTAGAAATTACATTAATGATGATAATGGCAGTATAATTTACCATTGATCATTACCATTAATTGAATTAATATTCTCAGAAACATTTAATTGTTATAACAAGTCAGGAAAAATTACTAATGATTCACATTATAATGAAGAAATTGAAGCTGAAAAGGATTAAGAAATTTCCTCAAAGTGTTACATTAAATACAAGTACTACCAAGAGTGTACCTGTATCTGCCTGACTCCCGTTCCCATATTCTGAACATAATACTTCATATTGATATCATGGCAAAATGACTTATAAAGTGGAAAATATATTCTCTTTCAAAGCATGAAAGGGTAACCAGTATATCACACACCTAAATCACACTAAGAAAAACTTTTCTAATTGAGTTTATTAGCAAATGGGAAATAATTTCCTCTTATATTAGAGAAATTTTTTTTGCAGCTCCCATAATATTACATCAAGTAGGCTATAAAACCAAAAGTCACTGTGATTCCAGTATAAACTCTTTATAATGGAAAAAATAAGAGATTTGTTTAAAATAAAGTTTTTTTAGAAAGCAGTGATGATTTATATATTAAAATTTGAACTCTTTGTCTTACATCCTAGGGTTCATATAAAGAAGGTCAGCATTATTAATCAGGATTTTCATGTTGTCGTGTAAGAGATCAGTTGACCAAGAGTTGCAAGCATTGGAATCTATCTCAGGGGCTGCTGGATGCAATGTGACATTGTGTGTTTAACCTCGCTTTAAGACTCATCAACTTCAAATATAAAAAGTGATAGAAATGCTTTTGTCTCTTTTCTCTCTAACATGAAGTAATTCAGCTTAATTTTATGCTTCTTGTTGCTAAAGTCTGATGAAATGAGTACTCAAGGCATGAATTGACTTTTACTTATGCTCTGCACATGTCAACCTTTTCATTTAATGTGGCAGCAGCATTGCAAAGAATTTAGTTTTTGCTGCTGCCTGTGCTCCACAGAAGCCTACATTAAAAGTGTATCATTTTCCTTTTTAATTATCCTAATTTCCTTATCAACTCTAATAATAATATGCATACAGAGGCACTTCACACACTTAGGCTGATAAATGTCTGCCAGAGCTTTAAATATTGGTTGCCCTTCATACTTTTTCATCAACAAGGATCAGCTTATTACCCAATAGACTAATTAAATAATTTAAAGTTTTTAGATGATTTCCTGGATGAATGATGAAACGCACCATCATAGAAATATGTTTGCTGTTGAAAAATAAATATAATTAACAAAGTAGTCCCTATAACCTATATAAAATATTACCTATAAGTTTGATCACTTTATCTGTAGGCACCATTCCATCAAAATTGAAACAAAATATATGCTATCTTATGTCAGAGGACCCAAATTTGGAAATAATTCATCAATTATATATAACAATAATTCAAAACAGAATTATGATCATATTTTCGAGCAGCAGAAAGCATTTTACAGATTTCAAGAAATAGTTCAGTGTAAGTGGCAATAATTTAAATGCTGAGAATTACTTAGATAGATAGCAGTGAGCTCTGGAAACCTGACCTCATGTTTTCATATAGAAGCATTTGTTCTAGGATTGATAAACTAGTATAGCTTTAAAAATCTGTGTATGTATAAATGCATTGCTTGTTTTTTTTTTTTTTTGGCAGGAAGGGCAAATACTGGGGATTTAAGCCAAAGGCAGTTTACCACTGAACTACATGCCCAGCCTTTTTACTTGTTTTCCTTTGAGAAAGGGTCTCATTAAGTTGCTTAGGGCCTTACTGAATTGCTGAGACTGGCTTTGAATTTGCAATCCTCCTGTCTCAGCCTCCAAACTCACTGGGATTACAGGTGTGTACTACCATGCCAAGCAAATGTGTCATTTCTTAAATGCTTCTATTTGCTTTCAAACTCTGTTTCAATCAAGTAGTGTCTATCGGTTGCTGATTTTTTCACATACTACATTAAGCATTGTAGTATATACTATATGGGTTATTCTGGGAATGTTATTGATCACTGAATGCATTAAGCAGTTAATGATGTAGTAGAAGAAAGACAAGTTGACAAAAATCTGTTGAATAGTTGATAAATGACAAGAATGTGCCCACTGTTTATGTATGTAAACATAAATGCTGTGCCATTATCCACTGGTCTTCTTAGAAATTATTTAGTAAGGATCTATTGTCAAACTTTGGGCAGACAATAATATCACTAAAGAATTAACAACATAGTTATTGATGACTTGTAGCAGTTAATAGAGGGAATTTCATTTTGGCAAATTCCAAAAATGTTTTGTTAAATCTGCTTAAAATACTGAGATATAATTTAGTATATTCATTATTTGAAATACCAACCTTATAAAGGACAAGATTACGTGGCTAGGATGGTAAATAGTGAAGGAAGTACATGAAATGACTTGGAAAAATTGACTTAATTGTTTGAAGTGGGGGTCAGGACAAGCTCTTGTCAAGGGCAACTGAATTATAAAAAGAACCAAGATAAATGAAATGTCTTTCACCAGAGAGTCCAAGAGACTAGGGAGCTGCTAATGTACCATTTATATCAAACACAAGGGAGAGAAAATTAGTAGATAAAAAGGATATTGAAATATTCATGGCCAAATTTTCAGTGAATCTTTATCAAGTCACTTATTTCAGATGGAAGGTCATCTTATGTGTGGTAGTTTACATTTAAATCCATGCAATTAGGTGTAAATATTCATAGGACAATTTATCTTTCTGATATTAAATTAATAGTTCATTTGAAAATAGGTACATTTTTACCTATAAGTATGTGGCCTAAATACTGAATATAATCTTGATTTGAAAATCAAAGCAAAATTGAAATCTGAGTTATGTGGGGGAAAAAAATAAAGCCATTGATGTGTTTGACAGAAAATTCCACCAATACAGACAAATAAAGGGTATCCTTTTATTGCTTTTATGTTTTAAATATTTTGCATGTTTATATATATATTTTATTAATATTTTACCACATATAATGCCCACCTATTATTAACCATCCCTTCAGGGCTAATATTTGTAAGGGAATTTTCTCCCTGAATCTTTTATTTTTCATTAGATCATAGGACAATTTTAGTTAATGTTTACTTGAATGTTTGCAGTGATGTAAATATTTAGATTAGAGGTTCTTTACCTGGTTTAATTTTGTGCCCCAGGAAATATTTGGCAATCACTGTATTTAGAGGGAAATCCTACTGGCATCTGGAGAATGGAGGACAAGAATTCTGCCAAATATTTTACAATGAGCAGACAGGACAGCACTCTGCAACAATGAATTGTTCAGCACCAAAAGTCTTGTATCAACATTGAGAAGCCCTGAGGTAGATGTATCTTTGAATTTCCCATTTATTTTCCAAAATGCTTCCTCAAGTCAAAAAGAATAATTTCATTGAAATAGCATAATTAATGTACTATTGAGTCACAGGGTATGTGTGCTTCAAAGCTACATATTTTCTTTTTTTAAATTAATTAATTTATTTATTCTAACTTGTTATACATGATGGCAGAATGCAATTCATTTCATATTACACAAAAAGAACATAATTTTTCAAGACATTGATTGGGTATTGCATTGAATCTGTAAACTGTTTTTGGTACTATGGTTATTTTGATAATATTAATTCTTCCTATCCAAGAACAAGGTAGATCTTTTCATATTCTAAGGTCTTCTTTAATTTCTTTCTTTAATGTGTTGTACTTTTCATTGT
Source organism: Spermophilus citellus (assembly GCF_964194105.1). NCBI lineage: Eukaryota > Metazoa > Chordata > Mammalia > Rodentia > Sciuridae > Spermophilus > Spermophilus citellus. The sequence goes on along the minus strand of NW_027673194.1, from coordinate 28,486 downwards.
AGAGGTCTTTCATTTAATTTATTCCCATGTGATTTTTTGATGCTATTATAAATGGGGTGGTTATCCTAGTTTTACATTCAGTGGATTTGTCACTTATATACAGAAATGCCTTTGATTTATGGATGTTGATATTATATCCTGCTAATTTGCTGAATTCATTTACTAGTTCTAAGAGATTTCTGGTGGAATGTTTTGGGTCTTCTAGGTATAGAATCAAATCATCTGCAAATAATGATAATTTGAATTTTTCTTTTCCTATCTGTATTTCTTAAATTTCTTTCATCTGTCTTATTGCTCTGGCTATGTTAAATAGAAGTTGTGACAGAGGGCATCCCTGTCTTGGTCCAGTTTTTAAAGGGAATGCTTTTTATTTTTCTCCATTTAGAATGATTCTGGCCTGGGGCTTAGCATAGATAGCCCTTAAAATGTTGAGGTATGTTCCTGTTATCCCTAGTTTTTCTAGCATTTTGAACACTAAGAGATTCTGTATTTTATCAAAGGCTTGGCTTCTATTAAGATGATCATAGAATTTTTTATCTTTGAGTGTATTGATGTGATTAATTACATTTATTGATTTTTGATTTTGTATTGTTGAACCAACCTTTCATTCCTGGGATGAACCCTACTTGATCATTATGCACTATCTTTGTATTTGATTTGCCAGAATGTTATTGAGAAATTTTGCATCTATATTCATTAGAGATATTTGTCTGAAGTTTTCTTTCTTTGATGTGTCTTTGTCTGGTTTTGGATTCAGGGTGATATTGGCCTCATAGAATGTGTTTGGAAGTGTTCCCTGTTTTTCTATTTCATAAAATAGTTTGAGAAATATTAATGTTAGTTCTTCTTTAACAGTCTTGTATAACTCAGCTTTGTATTCATCCAATCCTGGGCTTTTCATGGTTAGTAGGCTTCTGATGGTGTCCTCTATTTCCTTGATTGAAATTTGTCTGTTTAAATTGTGTACATCATCCTGATTTCATTTAGGCATATCATATGCCTCTAGAAATTTGTCAATGCCTTCAATATTTTTATTTTATTGAAGACTAGTTTTTAAAATAATTTCTAATTATCTTCTGTATTTCTATAGTGTCTGTTGTGATATTTCCTTTTTAATCACAGGTGTTAGTAATTTGAGTTTTGTCTCTCCTTCCCTTCATTAGCATGACTAAGGGTTTGTCAATTTTTATTTTTTCAGAAAACCAACTTTCTGTTTTGTGAATTTTTTCAATTGTTTCTTTTGTTTCAAATTCATTGATTTCAGCTCTGATATTAATTATTTCCTGTCTTCTAATGCTTTTGGTGTTGTTTGTTCTTCTTTTTCTATGGCTTTTAGATGTAATTTTAGGTCATTGATTTGTTGATTTGTTAATTCTTTTAAGGAATTAACTCCATGCAATGAACTTTCCTCTCAGCACTGCCTTCCTAGTTGCCCAGAGATTTCAATATGTTATATCAGTGTTCTCATTTACACCTAAGAAGGTTTTAATCTCCTTCTTGATATCTTTTGCAACCTATTGTTCATTCAATAGTGTATTATTTAGTCTCCAGGTGTTGGAGTAGCTTTTATTTTTTATTTTAGCATTGATATTTACTTTCATTTCATTGTGGTCTGATAGAATGCAGGGTAGTATCTCTACTTTTCCATATTTACAAAGATTTGCTTTGTGGCATATCATATGGTCTATTTTAAAGAAAGATCCATGTGCTTCTGAGAAGAAAGTGTATTCCCTCGTTGATGGATAATATACTCTATATATGTCAATTAAGTCTAAGTTATTGACTATATTATTGAGTTCTATAGTTTCTTTTTTTAGCTTTTGTTTGGTGGATCTATCTAGTGGTGAAAGAGATGTGTTAAACTCACCCAGAATTATTGTGTTGGGATCTGTTTGACTCTTGAAATGAGAAGAGTCTGATTGATGAACATAGATGCTCCATTGTTTGGGGCATATATATTTATAACTGTTATGTCTTATTGATATATGGTTCCATTAAGCAGTATGAAATGTCCATCTTTATCCCTTTTGATTAACTTTGGCTTGATGTCTACTTTATTTGATCTGAGAATGGAAACCCTCTCTTTACTTATGTAGGTCATGTGAATGGTATATTTTATCCCAAACTTTTATCTTCAGTCTGTGGGTGTTTTTTTCTATGAGATGAGTCTCTTGAAAGCAGCATATTGTTGGATCTTTTTTTAAATCCAATCTACCAGCCTATGTCTTTTGACCGGTGACTTTAGGCCATTAACATTTAGGGCTAAAAGTGAAATATGATTTGTATTACCAGTCATTTTTGTTTATTTTTGGTGTTTAGTTTGTTTTGGTTTCTCCTTTGGTTGGCTTTTCTTTTACTGTAGTTCTTCCCTATACAGATTTTCATTGTTAGTTTTCATTTCCTCCTCATGGACTATTTTGCCAAGAATGTTCTATAGTGCATGCTTTCTTGCTGTAAATTCTTTTAGCTTCTGTTCATCATGGAAGGTTTTATTTCATCTTTAAATTTGAAGCTTAATTTTGTTGGATATGAGATTCTTGGTTGGCATCCATTATCTTTTAGAGCTTAGTAAATGTTGTTCCAGGGTCTCCAAGATTTGAGAGCCTGGATTGAAAAATCTGACAAGATCGACATTGGTCTTCCCGTATAGGTATTTTGATTTTTCTCTCTTATGGCCTTTACAATTCTATCCTTATTCTGTATGCTAGGCATTTTTATTATAATGTGTCTTGATGTTGATCTGTTGTAATTTTGTACATTTGAAAAATCTTGTATTTGCTTTTTCAATTCATTTTTCATGTTTGGGAAATTTTCTGATATTATTTCATTGAAGAGATTGTGCATCTTTTTGTTTGAATCTCTGAACCTTCCTGTATCCCAATAAATTTTAATTTGGTCTTTTGATGATATCCTATAATTCTTGGATGTTCTGTTCATGGTTTCTTACCACCTTCCCTATGAGGTCAACTTTATATTCAAGATTGTATATTTTGTCTTCATTGTCTGAGTTCTGTCTTCCAAGTGGTCTAGTCTGTTGTTGATGCTATCTATTGAGTTTGTTAATTAGCTTATTGTTTCTTTGATTTCCAGGATTTCTGTTTGTTTGTTTGTTTTCAGTGTCTCTATCTCTTTCTTGAAGTAATATCTTACAAACTTTCTTTGCTCTTTTATCTTTTTGTTGGGGTGATTGATGGTCACCTAAATTTGTTCTCTTATCTCTTTGTTGGAGTCATTAATTTTTGCCAGTATCTACTCACTTAGGTTGTTCTTTAATTCCCAAATCATTTTAGTTATTATATTCTGAACTCCTTCTTTGACATTTCACGTGCTTCACTATCTATGGATTCTATTGTAGTGTCTTGGTTTGTTTGGGGTACTTTCCTCCCTTGGTTTTTCATGATGTCTATGTGTCTTCCTATCTTGCAGTGTAGACTTGAAGTATTACAGCTTCTGCCCTATTGTCTTATGGTGTACCTACAGGTTACCAATACCTCACTTTTAAGGGACAGATCAATATTATAGCGCACAATGCACCCAAAATGCAGCCATATGGCAATTAGCTTCTATGTTTACATTTACAGTTTTGTCACTATATACAGAAATGATTAGTTTGGTTATCTTCAACTATATAGTCAAAAGGTTTGTGTGATGGTTTACAGTTTCTGATGGTGGAAGGTAGTCTGGGGGGTTGGCTCAGATGTTTATGAGGTAGGAGGTGAGAATATGGTCATATTAGATTATATGACTAGTGAGAAGGTAATCATAGGAAGTTGGTTTTAGTAGGAGGAGATAGGCAACCCCATGCAAGACTCCCTGTTACCTCAGAAACAAGAAAACAGTTAGGAACCCCTAGTAGGAAAACCTCTGTTGCAGTCAGGCCAGAAGGACCTTGGTGACGTCTTACCAGGTCCTTATTGTTGTTTCTTGATACAAGTGTTGATATCCCAGTTTTGTGGTGATGGCAGCCTCAAGCCTCTGTGTTTCCTAATGTTGGGCTGTGGAGCCACGCTTTGGTGAACAAGGAACCCAGCACAGGGTGGCTCAAGGCTGGAATTCCAGGCCACGGTGGCACAGGGTAGAGGAGCCGCTTCTGCAAACCTACGTATTTTCTAACACAAGTAATTGTCTTGGTCTTTATTAAAATTGTCTTGACCTTTATTAAAAACATAGTTTTCATGTTAGAAACTTTTGGTAAAGAATATTAACATGGATGAACTTAAGTTGCCTGAATGCTTGCTGACTAAAATGATGCATAAAATGACCATGTTGATTATGATGTCCCTTGACAGGTTTGGGTAAAAAGTACTCTACAGTGTAAAGATTAAGAAAGTTTTTTAGAAATCAGCATATCAAAGAGTTACATGCACTTCCGTATTCATTGCATCACTATTCATAGGGGTTAAAATCTGGAATCAATTGAGGTGTTCATCAGTATATGAATCAATAAAAAAGTGTTATATGTATATAAATAAATGTTAAATACATATAAAGAATATGTTATATATATATGTGGTATATGTATTTATATGCATGTATATGTGTATATAACATATACATATATGACTATACATACTCAACTACATAATTGCAAATGTACACACACACACACACACACACACACACACACACATATATATATATATATATAAATACACACACACAGACATAATAATATATTATTTAGCAAGAAGAAGGGAGTAAACGGTTATTATTAGAGACTAAGAATTGTAAGAAGGAGACAGGTGATAGGTAATGATAGGGAAGTTGGATAATAGGTACCCAGATACAATTTGATAAGAGAAGTAAGTCCTGGTATACTATAGCACAGTAGGGCAATTATAGTTCATAATAGTCTATCATGTGTTTTATGAGGCACTAGAAAAATGCAGTTAATAGGCTTCAAACACAATAAAATAATAAATATTTGAAGAGCTGTAATTCTAATTACCCTGATTTGATCATTATATATCATTTGCATGTACCAGATTATCACACTGTACCTCATAAACACGTGCCATTGTTATATGTCAATTAAAAATAAAACTTTAAAAAGGTAGTTTTCCTATCTGGAAAATTTGAGTATCCTAATCTCTTGTTTTATCCTAATCTCTAATTTTATGCTGAAAATCCTTGTTTACACTTTTAAAGCTATTATATTTCCCTAAAACCTGATTAAAAATAAAATCCATTTTATATACATCTGTGTATTAAGTATTACTATTGGAAGTACATAATAGTCCATGCAGAATAGTAGAGTGGGCAAAGGTTCTATAGGATAAGACAGCCTGGATGTAATCCAGGCTCAGTCATAAACTGTGAATTTGGTCCACCTGTGTGTACTTTAGAAGGAATAGTTACATTGTGGGCATTATATATGCTAACACTCTCTGTTCTTTTAATACACTGGCAAACAGCTCTCTGTAAGTGTTAGTTTTCTTGAAATATTAAGAAGTCTGAATTTTTGTCTCTATTGGGAACTGTGGTCTAGAGAAACAGCACACCTCTGGAAACTCATCTTGACACCAATGAAGGTTTCCTATGATCGGGGAAGCTATTCTGGTTATGAGAGCACAGAGAAAAGATTTGGATGTATTTTCTCTGAAGATAGATGGTGCCAATCTGACAAGATTTCATTTATGATAATCAATGAAAACAGAAGACATTTAGATGTTTAAGATCAAGAGTGAAAACTGAACAAAGTGACAATAAAAATAATCACAATACTAGATTACAACTTTAAAGAGTTGGTTTCTCACACATAATCCCTCCAAATTTGAAAGACACTCTTAAAATTCACAACAAAAGAGGTTTTGAATGTAGAATAATTAATCAATAAAGTCTTCTTAGAACAAAATAATATTTGTAGTACAACTAACATGGATATTAGATACTTTTAAAAATAATACAACTTTTCCATGTTAGTATATATTACATTGGGACACACACTTTAAGCATCAGGTTATAGCTAACACACCTATGTATGGGCTCCAGTGTGCCTGGGAGAAAAACAAAAACAAACAAACAAATAAACTAGAGGAGCAAATCCAGCAGTGGCAATCGAAACTAAGTCAAACTCAGCCAAAGAACCTAGATATCCAGAGGCCTTCACTGTTTTAAGTCCTATTTGAAGTGATTTCATGAACTCACTCTCCTCTGAGGCTGTTTTGTACATATTCAGGGAAAGAGAGACTGTGAGATGAAATGAACAGTCCACTTCAGGAAGACCTTTCTGAGAAAGGATCTTTTGTTATGAAATGAACTCCATCTAGTACCTGAAGGTGAAGACAATAACTTATGTCAATATTTGCAGTCTCCTAAGGGCATAATGAGACCTGGAAAAGCCACAGAAATTAGCATTTCTTGTATGTGAGACATAATCCTGATCTGTGCTCCTGCCTCCTGCTCCTTCCTTTACCTAGAAAACATATCATTTAGAAAACCTAGAGGAGAAGTGTGGTTGGCAGGGGCTGTTTTCTCACTGGAGCTTAGACACCATGAGTTAAAATAGCGTTAACTAAGTGTAGTAATATTTAACTGGATCTATCCATCTATCATCTACCTATCCACCTATGTACTTATCTACTTGTCTAGCTGATACATGTATGATACACATAAAGTTCACATGGCAGAAAGAAAGAATGAAAGCTGAAATCTTTATCTACTTTTAGAAGTAGATTTAGAAAAACCAAATATACTGCTCATATTCTCCCATAAGATAATGCTTACCTAAGTTTGATCTCTTTAATAACACAATTTTCCTCAAATTATTTATTGTAGCTATAATATAATGATTACTAGGATCAAAGATGCACAAGGAGTATAAATGACAATTACTTCAATTGGATAGTTTCTCAGTTTTAGAAGACTTTGAGAGTTTAGAATGTAAAGAAATAGATGACGGATTGCCTTGAGGCAAGAGAGAGATCAGTCTTAATTCTGTATGATTAAATCTTTATGGCTGTTGCCTTCAGAATGGGGTTTACTTGACTCTTCCTAGGGAGCACAGCATCTTCTCTCAACATGAAGCATGTTTCAGTTTCTATTTCCTGGCTCAACCTATAGATTAAAGCCACAACAGGAATAATTTTTAATGATGCATTATAAAAATGTACTTCTTAAAGCACTACAAAAAGAAAACTAATAGCCCATATGAAGTAGGTTTACTTTTTTGTCAATATTACTTCAAAGAATAGGTGATGTGTGACTTAAGTCAATTTTTAAAATGCCACAAGACTATAAGCAAAGGTTGATTATTGCCATTCCTTCCTAAAAAAAAAAAAAACAGAGTTTAGTGTGATTGTGATTGAGTGATTATTTACTCTTATATAATAATTAAGTAGGGTCCATCAGTAAATTAGTCTTTCCACGTGGTTAAATTATATAGATAACCGAGTCTCATAATCTAAGTGCCAAGCCTTATTCTAGAATCTAAGTTGTTTTGAAATATATAATTAAAATCCATAGATCCTATTTTAGTTTTTATTTAGCTAATTCAATATGATTACATTACCAGAGCTGAGTTTTATTAAGAAATATATTCTATTGAAATACTTAAGACTACTTACTACCCCTAAACATATGATATCAAGTGTGTTGTTTGCTGTTTAATTTTGTGGATAAAAAAAGTAGGAAATTAGGAAATATTTTTAAACATCAGAAAGCATTTTACAGGTTTCAAGGAAGGGCAATTCATGTGATAATATTTTCAATGCTGAGAATTGTTTTTATACACAAGAGTGTTTTCTGTGTTCCAAGTACTTTGGACTTCATTTTTCTATCACTTCAGATGTACAAGTTAGTTAGTTATAGACTTTGTACAAATGTTGTTTATTGTCTCTCTGTAATTTTCAAATAGATGTCTCCATACTACCATTCAAATCTGAACAATTGTATCACTTCTAATTCTTCATTGCCTCATGAATTTAAATAAGTGAATATCCAGTGGGAGATGTGAGTTTACAGTTCTAAGAGCCAATTTTATTTTTAACTGATACACAAAAACCTAAATGTTATATACATTAATGTAGTACAATGTGATGTTTGATATGTATGTTCATTACATGATGTTTAAATCAAGCTAAACACATTTATGTTCTCAAGCACTTATCAATTTTTTTTGTGGAGCCATTGATTGAAACTGTCTCTACTATCAAAAGATGTAAAATTATTTTGGTATCTGAAATATCCACCATGCCATGGAAAATGTCATTGTTAATTCAATACACAATTTAAATTTTCCTTCAATAAAATTGTGATGTTATATTTTCTTAATGATACACATAAGTACCCATTTCCACATGTCTTTCCAACTCTGAATGTGATCATTTATTTTATCTTTGATAGTTATTTATATATGCATTTTAAAAGCACCTAGAAAAATAACCTTATATGTCTCATATATATCCAGGCTATTTATGATATATTTTTGTTTTGGAGTATGGTAAGGAAAGCATCAATTCTGAATTTTTTTTTTAAAAAGGCTGTTTACTGCAATCAAATTGTCATATGATATTATTTAAAAAATTATCATTAAGTATTTTTTATGTTTGCTGTGTGTAAAATAAACTCTGGGTCTAAATGATGAGGAAGTCAAATGAAATCCTCTAGGCCAGAAATGAATGGTGGAAGGTATAGCTCTTCCTACAGATTTTAAGTTCTAATGTTAGGATGTTTCTAATAAACTAACTGTTTAATAATAACCAAAAACAATATTATTTATGAACATTTAAGAAACATTAATTGAGTATATCTTTTTAGGGGAATAAAACATTGAACAAAACAGACAAAAATTAGTATTCTAGTAATAACCATAAAAGTAAATTTTATGTGCTTAAATGCTATGAAAGCCAATTGATAAAAACAAAAAGATTAGGTGTCAAATGGGGAAATATTATAAATGCCATTCAGAGAATCACTATGAGGTTCATAAGTCATAGTGAGATGACTAATAAATGGTGCAATAACTCACATTTGAATGACAGTGTGAAAGCATCTATTTGAAGAACACAGGGAGGCGTGAAGAATATTTGCGCAGAGCCCATACCTAACTTGCATGTCTGAAATGATAGAAAAATAAAGGTCAACATACCTGGAACTTAGAAAATACTGACTCCTATACACTTAGGTCTAAAAGGGAGGCACAGGTCAGATGGTGCTAGGTTTTGCAAGTCTGGGTGAGGAAGTCATGTATAAAAGGTGCACTTTTAGATTATGATTTCATAATATATTCAACTCCAAAATCTGTACCTGTGATATGTGCTCGATATGTATGAATTAAAGATATTTATATGTTTGTACTTCTAGACATAACCACTTAAATATATGAATGAAAAAGAATGTACTTAGTTCACTTTCTTACATCTTTTCATTGACTTATTCATAGGTTTTATTTCTCTGCATTGGTGCTCCATATAAAATATTAAGAACATGGCCAATTAATTGGTTACAGAGCATTGTAGACAGGGAGAGTAAAGTTAAAAGGGAGGAAATTATAGCATGGAGTAAGATAGTCAGGCTGCAGTCTATATGAGGACAGGGAGAAAGAAGAAACAGAACATGGCATAATACCAAAATGTCAAGAACAACATCTTGCCAAGTAATGTGTAAGAATTCCATCCAGTGGTTGATGCATTTAGAAAGTAACTTTCTATATATTATCATTTCATTCAGTTTTTTTTTCTTGTATTAAGTATTTTACATTTTTGAAACAGCTGTATTTTATCAGAGTAAAGCAAATAAACTCAGTCTTTTTTGACTTGTCGCCACTTATGTATGACTAAGATTCAAGAAAGGAACTTCCAAATATCATACCATAAGGGACTAAGAGTTGCTGACGGATCTGCAGAGACATATGTCCACAGTGTCATCTTGATGCACATTGTCTAATCTAGGCCTCAAGCATTTGTCCACATAGATTGATAACTAGTTCCCATCTACATTACTTTTTAGATCTGTGGGTGGCTTCCTACTTGCTTGTTAACCCTAGGAGCACATGAGTCATCCTGGTTTTATATTGGACATAAGTTGGGCAGTTCTTTTTAAGACCAAGTCCTCTTACATCTTTTTGCTTTCCCTGGCTGTCAGCAGCATAATATATGGGTCTTGCTTCCCTTTTCTCTAATTTTTTTTTAATTGGTGTGGAACTTTCTTTAATTGATTTGGCCATTCCTCTGGAATTCAGGTGAGAAAATTTAAGTCATCATGTGGATTTCCAATTGCATAATTCTCCCTCAACTTCTCTGCACCTCAGAGAATCTTCTGGTTTCGAGCCTCAGGGATGAGAAACATGGTTCATCTTCCAGCATGTCTTTCCTGCTTCTAAGAGTATTGCCTTTCTTCTAAATCCTTATATGCTCCCTCACTTTGGAAATGTAAAGGTCCTCACTATGGAAATATAAAGGACTGGAGAATATACTCTTTTATTTTTGCCCTCTTTATTTAGTTTTCACATTCTTCCCTTGGAAGAAACTAGGATAATTGGGATGCCATTTGGTCTAATGTGGGTGAAGAGGGACCGAAGTAGTTCCAAGGGTCTAACACTTATATAATATGTGCAAGAAAAAAATAGATTAATTTTCCAAAACAATTTTTTTTTCATACAGAACATGGCTAGGACTGGAGATATTGTTCAGGGATAGAGCACTTGTCTAGCATGCCACAAGACCCTGGGTTCCATCCCCAGTACCACAATGAATAAACAAATTAATTACTTTATTAATTTTAAAAAAGCTTATGGTTAGATGGGATCCTAGATTAGGACATGACATGGGAAAGATTATGTTTGAAGACAAGTAGTTCTTGCAAATAATCAGAGTTCCCATTTTTATATATGAAATGAGTGGTTAAACATATCCCCAAAACCTTAGAAGTATTTTTGATCTATAGAAATCTTAAATATAATGAAAGTATAAGACTGAAGTGACTGAATTCCCCAGGTAGTCACAGATAATTATGATTTTTTCTCAAGTAGTTAAAGCTGAAAATAAGTTTTATTTATTTTAAAGTATTATGAAAATATTCTTTTCTTTGCAAGTCATTTGATATATTTTATCAGTTTGTAAAAATTCTTATGATAGATAACTTTAATTCGATTCACTTCCAATGACAGCAAGATCACGAGAACTGTAGATATGGAATTATGGAAGAACTTGATTTTATATGGTATATTTTACAGATTTATAATTTATTTTTTTATTATAAATTTATAGTTTCTTTTAGCTTCTACTTCACAGTGAACTGCTATTGAAAGACCTTTGTACAATCTAGTTAGATGTGTGTCTTTAATTTTATAAAAACATTTTAAATGAATAAAGTAGCTAATTAAATAAATATGTAAGAAAAAATATGATTTCTTATAAAACTGTAATTGATACCACAAATTTTATTTGAAAGGTCAACAAGCACTTCACAACTATTGAATCAAATACAGAGCAATTAATTCATCTAATATAATTACATGTACTTAGCAAATGACATATTCTTTTAATCATTATATTAAAGTCTATATTTCATTATGCAAAATAAATTGTGAGATACTTGATTACAATGTAGTATATAAAATATGAATCAATTTTAACTGAGTAACAATAAATCAATTTTTATAATCAGTCAATACTTGTAGTTTTTACTTTATAAAATTTATTTTTAAAATTCTTAATATCATGTGTTAAATAAATATTAATTAGGTACCTATTGTGTGCCAGAAGGAATGTGTTTAAAAAAATATGAGCCACAAAGATGAAGAAGACTCAGCCTCTGTTCTCAAAATCAAGACTCTACTGCTAGAATCACATATGACCTAAGATTAAAAAAAAAAGGAGGGGCTAGGGATATGGCTCAAGCGGTAGCGCGCTCACCTGGCATGCGTGGGGCCCGGGTTCGATCCTCAGCACCACATACAAAGATGTGTGTCCACCGAAAAACCGAAAAATAAATATTGAAATTCTCTCTCTCTCTCTCTCTCTAAAAAAAAGGAATATTCAGTGATAAAAGAGAAATTTAGAAGATTTTAATGGATTTCTTAAAAAGGCATCAATTCAGGCCGACATGAAATTAAAGGGTTGGATAACATTTCAGATGGATGTGCTGCTTCACTCAATACTGAATTGTTTAATCTAGACAGCGAAGAAGGGGAGTTGAAGAAGGATGAACTGGATAAAAAAGCTCAAAGGCAGGGGAAACCTTGGCATATTTTGGTAACTTTAAGTAGTAAGAATAGCCGTAACCTAAAAGGTACATGAGGAATGTGTAATAAGAATGTCTAAGGCTGTGGGGATGTGGCTCAAGCAGTAGCGCATTCACCTGGCATGTGTGTGGCCTGGTTCAATCCTCAGCACCACCCAAACAAAGATGTTGTGTCCACCGAAAACTAAAAAATAAATATTAAAATTCTCTCTCTCTCTTAAAAAATAAAGAATGTCTAATAAGAATCTAACCCCATGGAGCTGTGTAGTTGGAAAATACAGAATAATTTTCATAATGTTTTAAAATTATTATGGATATGCTTCTTTTATAGTTTACCAAAATTCAACAAATAGTTGTTCCTTAAATATTAGAATATATATCTAAAACATATCAAGAAACATTTTGTATTCCATTACATGAAATATATTTCACTTCAACTTTGAATTTTTTATGTAAATCTGGGAATAAATAAAAGTACAATTTTAAGGTATGCATCTTGAAATTAAAGAATGGTAAATAAAGTAATGGAAATTGATTATGATGACATCTTCTTTAGAGACAAAACAAGTGGTCTAAAATTGAAAAGATACAGCCAAAGAATCTGAAATGTCTGAAACAGGAAGAGGAAGAAGAGTAATCAAAGGAAACTAAAAAAGCTCATCCTAAACAAAACAGAAAAATTCTTAACACAATGGACTAAAAGGTAATGGGAGATGGTGTTTCAGGAAGGAAGGAGTGTGAAATATGGTGAAATTAAAAGTTTTCAACTATTGCCTTTACCAGCCAGGAAGTAGTATTAGTTTCCTATTGCTGTTATTATACATTACCACAGGTTTAGTGGCTTAAACCATGAAAAAATATTATTTTTCAATCTTACATTATAGATGTCTGAAAAAGGCTTTATGGAGCTAAACCTAACATGTGGGCACTGCTGTGCTCCTTCTGGAAGCAACCAGAATTCTTCCTTTTTTTTAGCTTCTAGAGGCTCATGACCACACCACTCTGATCTCTTCCTTTTTCTTCCTCTGACTCAGCCTTGTGATTTCATTAAGCCTCCTGTATAACATAGGCTAATACCTCCATTTCAAGATCTGTTACTAAAATTACATAAGAAATTTCCATATTGTCATTTAGGTAATATTTTTTTATGATTGTGAAGACTAAGAGTTAGGATGCAAACATCTTTAGGGTTCTTAGTGACCATAGGAAAGCCAATTGTAGTTTATTAGACAAATATGAGTATGTAGAAATGAATGTTTTTTGAAGACTTTTAGCTGTGAAGCAAAAGAGAAAAAATAGGGACTGAGAATGATAGAAATCAGGGAGATTTGAAGATGTCATAATGTGAATTGAAGATAGTTAAAAGAAATAAGAAGAGTATTATGTAAAGGGGAATGAAGAATTAGCAATGATGAGATAAATGTGGATAAATCAGAACAAGTTTGAAGGAGAAGCTTTAGAAAAAAGGAAAGGGCCTTGTCTCCCATTGTAACAGTATATATAGTAATGCAGATATTTGGGGATTCAGGTAAATTTGAAGGCTCTTTGGCAGGAATTTGAGACTTCTCTTATAAATTAACTTTTATTTTTCCTCTCTAAAGCTACAAAGTCAAGTCATTGCCTGATAATAAAGTTAAACTGATAAGACAGACTTCACAAGTGAAAAAATTTTAAGAGATTGTCCATGGGCCAGGAGACAGCAGATTAAGAATAATAATCATAACAAAAGAGATTATTTGGCATTATTGAGGGGCCAAATAAAGTCACAATATTTGAGTATGTTGTTACTTAAAAGTGGGATATTTGTGCATCACTCAACAATTAAATAGAGGCTTGGAGAATGTTGGCAGTTAAGTTGAAATGGTGTTGGAGGTTTTCTAGACTGGAAAGATAATGGAGCTAGACAACTGAGAATATTTATAAGAGAGTCATTGAGTTGATAGGTCATAGAATTCAAAGGTCATGAAGTAAATAAAAATGGAAGACTGACACAAAGGAAAGTGGGTAGAAAACTGTTACTTTAAAATTTTTAAAAAAGAGATAAAGGAGTGGGAAATGAGTACAAAACAGGAAAAATAAAACTGTTGTGGATATTTGCACAAAGTAGTTCATAAATGGGTCTGTTTTAGATGATAGAAGTCCAACCAGGTGGCCATAGAACATGTGACTGAAGTAAATTGTCAGAGACATTTTTTTGAAATTGAGGATACCTGGAAATCTGAATTCTTTTGATATTTCATTTGAAATGGAAGCAGAATATTGGTGTGATCATTTTTGAAAAACACAGTCTGAAAAAGAAAATACATATAATATAATCTTATTGGTGTTACGTTACTAAACTAGTTAAGGAATTTCAAACACATCAACTGGCAATATCTAGCAATCAATATCTTCGTTTCCATAGTTGGTTTTTTATCCTTTAAACATGTTCATTAAAATGAAAACAAAATGAATCCAACAATCTAACTATGTCCTTCATTAGTATTTTGGGGTTACTGGTTTATTTTTTAAATATAGTTTGTTTTACCTAACTCTCTGATTCTAGGAAAAAATGAAAACATATAAGACAAGAGAACTAATTAGAGTCTATGTTGATAATCTATATGAGAACAAGATATATTTTGACTTGGAATCTCTTCAGTTGTGAGGTTAAAAAAATGGTGATATATAAAAATACATGGCAGCAAATTAATTTAGGCGATCCTGACTTAACTATTAGGATAAACCCACTTAAGTCTGCAGAAATTGATACATAATTTCTCAAAATGTTAAGTTCCAAGACTAAAAATATAAACTTAATCAGGAAAAATTATTTTTGTCTTTATATTTTTAAATGCTAGCCTCTGGCAAATGAGAAATTGTAAGTTTTCAAATGTATCCATTGTATCTCAGAGATTCTTTTAAACCCCTCTCCAGCCAAATTGTTAAAAGAAATAAATACTGTAGACATTAAGGTTACTTGAGAAAGTGCCTGTATAATTTTCTATCACAAATCTCCTTATTTGAAGGGCACTGAAGCTTAATCCTGATTATAAAACTGTTTGTCACAAGATTACATTCTTAACCTTGTAACTAAACCAACTTAAATTGTCAACCATCCTTTCTGCTCTAGTCAGTGGCAGTGGTCTGGATTTATGATGCAATATTTTCTTTTATTTATACAAGCGCTGTCACAGGAATTAGGTTTTAGTATTTTATGTCCTAATCTGTCCCCCAAAAGGTAAGACTAAACTGCATAACTTTTACCATTTTCATGCCCTATTGTTTCACTAACTCATTGTTGGACTCTTTCCTTTGTAATGTAGCTCAGCAACCAAATGATGCAGGAGAAAAAGTCACAAAAGGTGTCATTTTAAATGATCAGTGGCCAAAGGCAGGCAGCCCCAGCCTGTGTTTCCTAGCATCCTTGTTTTTCTTAGTTTGTTTCTTATCCTTTAAACATAGTCATTAGAGTGAAAACAAAACAAGAATCTGAAGTAATTCATGAAGCAATTAATGCAATGAGGATCTATTGTTCCTTTTTAATTCAAAGAAAAATCTGTTACTTGGATAACTATTTAATTTAATCTTTAAGCCACAGAAAGAAGCAGGGGTTACTCCTTCATAGTCCTCACATATCTGAGATCATCAGTTGTTATTTACACGGAGGCATCCTGTTACCATAAATAAAATAATTATTATATACTTATTATATGTCAAGCAATAAGGGTTCAAATAGTTAACAGATAAAGTTTAGCTGTCAAAATATATTTAATGTTATGCAAGGATGCTGCCACAAGATTGGAGTAATCTTCAGTGATAGAATTCTAAAAGAATTTAGAATATGTATTATGACTTCACATTCCCAAAAGTTGTGAGAACATGCACGTCTTGTTATAGCTCCACACTATGTCTCCTGTAGTTGTTTAGGAATTGGCCTGAACAGTGGTAGGAAGCTGGCCTATGAAGAGTCAAAGAGCTCTTTTTGTGCTTGGATTCTTTGACTCCTTACTATCAAATCATACCAACACTTCATAATTACTTTCTGTTTCTCTGTATTTTGTCATCCAGAATGAAAAATGACTCAGACTATAGAGCTGAGATTCAAGAAAATGTATGGGCGAGGCCATTGTACATATGCTGTACTCTTGAAATTATTCAAGAGTGCCAATCTGTTATAATACTGAAAATAACAAATATGACTAAAAGACTTGGGCATGAGAAGAAAATGATTGAAAAGTGAATTACTTTGAGATCACTATGTTTTGAATGTTGTTTCCAGAGGGTTTTTTTTTAAAAAGCAATGAATATGTTAAGAAAATTTAAGCAGTCTTGTTTCCTACAATAAAAATATATCCCAATCATTTTGATTTCAACAGTTTCTTCTAGTCAACCCAAAAATGGCAGAGTAAAGACAAAGTTGTTCATACTATCTTTGGCAAAAACTTCACATTAAATAAATCAGTGATAAATTTGGTTTAAAATATTTAAAAAGGAACAGAAATATTTAATATTTAGCCTTTTATTCCTTAATCAGAAAGAAGAAAAAGAATCAGAGAAACTGTATAAATAAAGTATGGGAAAACTTTAAGCAAAGTGTAATATTCTGATTTCCTATTCTACACCAAGATGCAAAATACATTCCAATGCTCTGTGGTTACTTTATATTATAAATTACATGAACAACATTGTCATATTTCAAGTGTTATTTTGATATGTCTTTTTATTAGTTCTCATTAGTTCTTTGTTTAAATTATTAAGGAAAGAAGATAATAATAAGTTAATCAAAAAGCTCAACAACTACCCTATATGGTCTTTTACAAAACAGTCTTTTTTTCCTTCTTTTCCAAGTCTTTTATTTTTCAAAGTTCCCAGCTCAAAATCTATAGAAGCTCTGATTCACCTAATGCAAATTGATGCCTAAGAGATCTAATTTCTTTTCTTTTACTTTGTTGTTTTCTATTGTATCTTCCATAATTGATGCTTCCCAGCATGACGCTTTTCACCCTTAAGTTAGAATTATGTTCACTGGTGATAAATTAGTAAATACCTAAAGGCTCAACATGCTTGCCCTTTCTCTCTCTCATATAGTATTGATACACATTAATACACTACTTCTAGTTATTCAGCACCTCTCTCACAGCCCATGCTCCAGAAATTGCTGGAAGACATACTCAACTAGAATATTCTTCTTCAATTAACCTTTTCTTTTTTGGGGGGTGGTGGTGTAGACTTGTCCAGGGAAAAGTTATTTTATCCTTCATTTCAAGAATTTCTGACTTTTTTCCCCCCGAGTCTCTCTCTCTTTCTTGAAGTAATCTTTTGCTACCTGTATTAGCTGCCTTATCTCTTTGTTGCAGTGATCAATTTTTGCCTGTATTTGCTCCTTTAGATCACTTTAATTATGAACCTTCTGCACTCCTTCTCTGACATTTCATCAACCTTGCTGTCTATTGGTTCTATTATTGTAGTGTCCTGGTTTGTTTGGGGCAGTTTCCTTCCTTTGTTTTTTCATGTTGTCGATGTGTCTTCCTTTCTTGCAGCATGGATTTAAGATATTACAGTTTCGCTCTATATTTTTGTAGTACCTGTACCTCACTCTGATGTTGGGCTTAAACACCCTGCTGGAGTCCCTCAATGTATGCTACTGCATCTAAAGTTGGTGGCAGCAATCGCCAAGGTAACTCGAGATGATAGTAGAGGGGCCCTAAGATGGAAGCAATGTCTTATGGGGCTGAAAGGGTGGGCCTCACAATCTCTTTGGGATGCCTGCTCTGAGATGCAGCTGCTTCTAGGCCCTGTCTGTTGTCAAAAAGTTAGGGGCTACTGGGTAGGGAAGGCTATGGCGATGACTGCAGTGTCCCAAGATGGAAGTGGGTTAGGCTTAGGCTCCCAGGTAGGGGAGGAGGTGTAAACTTGGACCTACCCTGGTCCTGGGTCCTGCACAAGTCCGTGTGGGCAGATCTGGGCCAGGCCTGGGCTCTGGCTGTAGTTTGCTGGTGGGAAGAGGTGGTCCTGTGCTGGAGGCTGGGCTCCGTGTCTACCTTGCTGGTGGAGGGGATGGACCTGGGCCTACTGTGAGCCTTAGTCCTGGACGGGTTTGTGTGAGTGGACTTGAGCTGCTGAGCTTGACCTCCCTCTGTAGACTGCTGCACTGAAGGGGCAGTCCTGTGCCAGAGGCTGTGCTCTTGAGGGTGCCTGTGGGTGAAGGGATGGCCCTCGGCCTTCTGTGAGCCTGGGTCCCAGGCAGGCTGGTATGGGTGGATCGTCAGTGAAATTTTTTATGAAAACTTAGCTTATCGTGTTTCCCAGAACATACTTTTCCTCTTCTGGCCCTACCCATGGGTCCAGCACTTTTTGGATCTATATGACATTATTTTTCCTTCATGTAGTCTTTTTCATTCCTAAACAGTTAGCTGATTTCAGGAAAATCTCCTAATTACATGATCCAGTATTTCCTTCTCTCTTTAACCATATATGGTAAGAAAGGGAAGGGAATCTATTGTCTACCTTGTTCCATGTTGTATACCTGGGGCCAAGAATTATGCCTTGTTCAGCAAATGTTTTCCTAAAAAAATGAATCCGCCAAAGAATTATTAGGAATGTTACTATTAATCCCATAAAATAATTAGAATCTATTGAAGTAATGTAAAACAATATCTGATTATTTAATGAACTAACACATTCAATAAACAGTTAAAATGTATGAATTAGTAACTAGTAGGTTTTTAACATTACCTATAGGTGACTTTAACAGAACAGCCTGTCACTGAAATGCTTCATCATTACAACAAGATACTGCTATATTGTGGTGAGCTATTGTTCATGTAGAGACGCTCAAGCAATTTAATTTATATTTCTAAACCTTTGTCAGGGTTTCCCAAAATCAGAAATACTTTTTTAAAAAACTGGACTGTTGAGAACTATAACATGTTTTTTTATTAATTTATTAAAAATTATTCACAATTCTGGATTCTATAAATATGGTCATTCTCATGTTATTTTGCTTAAAATTTCTGAGCATTAATGGACTTGTGTCCTCAATTTGTGTCCTACAATGAGCATAGACTGTTATTTGGAAAGATGAGAACATTCTTCAACCAGTGGAAATTTTGAACTTTAATCATAGAACCGAATACCTTAGCTCTATACTATGAGTCTATGGGAAACAGCATGGATAAAACTCCAAAGCAGGTTATATTTTTACCACCTGACTATAAAATCTATAATGAAAATAATGCTGGTACTAAATTTAAAAGAATATTTTAATGTAAAGTCAAAATTGGGTCTGCATGCTTAGAAAAAGTGTGCTCACTACAATTATAATTCACCAGCTAAATCCAGCAGCAGATAAACCACTACACTGGCAGCTGTCTTATACCCTGATTCACACACACTAAAGCCACTGCCAAGAGAAGTTGTTCTATATTTAGGTGTTTTTTTTCTAAACTCCCTAGAAGACCACACTTTTATGTTTCTCAGAATTTTTCTTCTGACTATGAGAAATATGATGTTGCATGGTGATAGTATAATGACAACAAATACTTCAAATTTATGAATTATTAATAGGTTTTTAATAATCATCATTCATTTGGATATTCAAAACTAAAATTGTTGAGATATATGTCTATGTTATGTTTATTCCTACATTTGGGAAATGAAGTCTATGTTTACTGCCATGATAAAGTGATATTTTTCCTTAAACTTAGCATTCAAGTTTTATCCTACAAATTTGGCATGTTGTGATTCTGTAAACTCACAAAGTGATTTAGTAACTATCCAGATAGAAGGGAATTTAGTTTCAACAACACATCTATAGACTGTTTCTAAGGGCAAGGGAGAAGAAGTATCTTAGGTCCCTAAGAACAGAGCCTGAAACGACTGTGGAAGAAATCTCTCTTGATATTCACACTTTATCTTAAACAATCACATCTCTTTCACATTTTATTTTGTTAATCTATCAAGGCTTCAGAATGGTCAAGGAAGACAAAAGATTTAGTAATCTATTAAAAGGAAAAACATTGGTATGTTAGTAACTCTGCAATTTGTAAAACCAGTTAGTAATAAACACATTCAGCACATATTTAGAGAAGACAAGTTCTGCCTGGGGCAAAAGCATAGAAGGAGATGTAGCAGTTTAGTTATACAACTCCGTGAGTCTTCTTGTCCACAATGTTTAGTTCTATATTGAAACCTTGACTCCTCACCAAACCAAAAAAAATTATGAAAAAATGTTTTATATGATCAAAACCAGAGACTCACCATATTAGTGCACAATTTATCTTCTATCTCTGTTTTATTTTTCTATCTCTGGTTATACAAGTATGGACCCTTGGTATATTTTTAACACTGAACAATGTTTTTTCACAATAATATTTTTTATTTCATATTTCATTTGATACTTTGTATAAATTGACACATTGGGAATTTGTGCAATTGACTGTACTTAATTATTGCATATTTTTAAAGGTGTGCATATGTTTATTCTGTGGATTTTTTAATTTAATTTTTAATTGACAAAAAAAATGCCACCTTGCCAGTTTCTGTGCAGTTCAAAATATTTTTAGTTTACCTGCAGACTTTTTTTTGTACTGAAGAGCACTTTATCACTGAGTTATATTCTCAGTTCTTGAGATTTCATTTATTGTCCATGTATTGATAGAAGTGTGGTGTTAAATTGTCAAATAACTATAGATATTTTGTTATTTATTTCCATAAAGGTTAGAGAACATTCTATGATTTTAATTATTATAAATTAGTCACAGATTATTTTCCAATATAGGATATTGTCTACTTTGGTGAATATTCCCTGTACACTTGAAGGGAATTTTCTGCCTTAGCATGTATAGTCTTATATAGATGTCAGGTCCAAATAGGTGATGGTAGTTTGAGTACTTCTTGTCTTGCTAATGTTCTATCTCCAAGACAGGAATGGGTAAATATTAAACTAAAATTATGGATGATAATATTGCTGCATTTATTTCTGTCAATGTTTTAATGCATTCTGTGGCTATATGTATATGCATATATTCACTTCAGATGGCTATGTCTTCTTGGTAAACTGATCCTTTCATTATTATGTAGTAGATATTTTTATTCCTAGTCATTTTCTTTGTTCTAGAATCTAATTTGTCTGTTATTAATAACACTCCAACTTTTTGATTATTGTATTAATAGCCCATTCCCCCCTTTCTTATAGTCTACTTGTTGCATTATATATGAAGTGAGTTTTTCTATACCATATTATTGTTTGTTCTTTCTTTTTATCTAATTTGACAGTGTCTGCTATCATGCCACTGTGTTTGGACAATTTTCACTTAAAGTAATTACTAATGCATCTAACTTTAGGTCCCCCACATTATTCTTTGTTTTCTGCTTGTTCCCCTACATTTTTAAAATTTGTCTGTTACTTTCATTTCCAGATTTCTTTTGGATTATTGCAACACCAACACTCCATATTGATTTACCTATTATTTCTTTAGTTGTTCCTCTTTGATCACTAATCAATGAGTTTAAGAAAATTAGGGCTCAGACTTCAGGCCAGACTATTGCCATACTGGTTTCTGTGCTTCTATTCTGGGATTTCTGGGGTGTCAAGTATCTCCACACACTGATTTTCATCCTGATCATATTTCTACTTTATTCACAATTGGGGATCTAATTTCATATGGGGCTATGAGGACTAGAAATCCACCTGTGGATACAGAGTTGGAATCCACCAGGGAACTGGAAAAATGCAGTATTTTCATGCTTCTGTAAAGTCTCAAAAGTCAGTGTGGAATTTCCTTGGAAGGAAGTACTTTATTTGCTAATATTGATTCCTAAAACTAGTACTCAGTAGAGGGAATTGAGTAATAATTTTATGAATTATAAAATTCATGTGAATTGAGTAACAATTTTAGAATGAAAATATCTGAAAGGGAAATAAATATATTGGTAGAAATATGCTGTTTGAGATCATGTGAAATCAAATCTTCATAATATATCTAAATAAATTACTTTTATCAAAAATACATTTAGCACCAAAAAGGCTAAATGTTCTTCAATTTTCTACCATCCTACATTTGTTATTTTTTTTTCTTGAAAGCATGCATAACAATTAAAAAAATAAAAGAAGGGACTCTGTTGTATAATTCTTGACTGTATGTACGGAATCAAAGAGTAAGGACAGGTTTTGGAGAAACACATCAAAAATACTCAAATTGAGGGTATGAAGTGGTAGAAGCAAATACTAATGAGCCATGACAAAAATTTACAATATAAAACTTTCAATTCAATTTGAGAACAAAGTATGAAAATAATTGAAAGCAAAACTATAGAGGAAATATTACAAGTTCTCTAGATGAAACTGTTAAAACACTTGGAGGGTTGGGCATGGTGGTGTCTGCCTGTAACTCCAGGTCCAGGGAGACTAAAACATGAGGATTAGAAGTTGAAGGCCACCCTCAGCAATTTATTGAGGCCCTAATCAATTTAATGAAACCACCTCATCTCAAAAAAAATTGGGGCCTGTATCTCAGTGGTAATGTACCCCTGGTTTCAATCCCTAGTACCCCAAACAACAAACAAACAAAAATACTCAGAGAATGGTCCTACCTGATGCTAACCCAAGGACAGAATAGGTCAAGTCTGTAACCTATTCAATGATGCAAGTCAAGTAGTAAGCCACTACTACCTGCAGAAGGTCACAGCTCTTCTAGAGAATCAGATTCCAGAATTGAATCTGAAGAAAGAGCAGAAAATATCAGTGGAAGTTAAAATATGCTAGTACAAGTTTCAAGAACTGGATTAAAGGTTTCAAAGAATAATTAAAACTTCATACAACCATTGTCATTTGGAAAAATAGTCCATGGCTACTTCATTAGTTCGCTAACTTCAGAGAGAACTCTTGGAAGAGAGATATCAACAGCCAAACTGGATTATATATACCAATATTAGTAAACAAAGATATGATCTTCTTCATAGGCCAGTCCTAGGTTGTGTTTATCAAATCTTGTCAGAGAAGTAGCTCTAAGGTAAAGGCATTTCACTTATTTTTCCACCATCAATGATGTGCTTTACCCCTGGCAAAATTTTTCTCTGTTCTTAGTGAAATAGTGGGGTTGGGGCTGGGAATGTGGCTCAAGCGGTAGCCCACTCACCTGGCATGCTCGGGGTGCTGGGTTCGATCCTCAGCACCACATAAAAATAAAATAAAGATGTTATGTCACTGAAATCTGAAAAAAAGAAATATTAAAAAATTCTCTCTCTCTGTCTTAAAAAAAATACGTGGGTTATGTCTAAAAACTGACTCCCACTGACTGTAGTTGAGTACTATGATTTGGAACCTGATTTACCTATGATTTTTACTCTGCAAAAATGGTGTGTATTATTACTAATGCCTAAACCTGAGACTTTTGCCAAATATACCCATCATAAATTTTCCATGAGAATTCCCATCTGATTGATTTGGACCATCTCTTCTGTTCTGGGTGATCTCTTCTTCCACCTCTGATTCTAACTGAGCATAATCTTTAAGAGAACTCACTTTGGTCTTCAACTTTAGTAAGGACTTACATTCTAATCTTTGAGCATATACACATAGGGATTTAACTTTGAGTTTTGCTGTTTCCAAAAAGAGGAAAGAACTTACTACACATAAAAATCGTATTAAGCTTTAAAATCTGATAGTTAGCAACCTTTTGTAATTTGTATCCCAACAGTTTATATAAATAGTGAATAATTTACTAGTTACAAAAATGTACTTTTTAATATTTACTTCTGTGTTTCATATTTAAAGTTTTTGCTGTTTGGGAAAAAATTATCAGAACCATATTTTAACTCAGTAATCAAAGTTGTTTCATAGTATATTAAACAAAGCTACACAGTTTCTAGCACATTTAGCTCTTTCACAAAAATCACATAAAGTTTGATTTGTTATACATACCTCAGATTAGTGGCTGTAATCTAATTTTCAACCCCCCCAAAATAAGCTATCATTTTAACTTAGAAAAATTACCTTCTGCACCATAATCATTTGCTGCTAAAAGTTAGTGTACAATTCCTCAAATGATGAAATGGCAGACATAAAAATTAAATGATCCTTATTCACCTCATTGTAAATGTTTACAAGAAAGAGCATGTGTGAACTTCTTGTTCCGTTTACTGCAATTTCCAGCAAAATTATTGTCAAATGATTTGCTCAACTGCCCCATTTACAACACATGTTCTTATATTACTGCCATTTGTTAGTTTGATGGAACCATACATCCAGGATATGTGCTAAAACAAAGCATATCCACATTGCTACAGCGATATGACCAAGATGTCAAATAATTTGTATCACAAGCATTACAATGTGTACTATAATGTGCTTTTTGGAGCTGGTGAATCGTGCCATAGAATGAGAAATGAGGAGTTTGAAAATAATCTTTGAGATCCTCAAGGGTATAAATGAAATTGCCTGTTGTATACACTTATGTTAAAATAAACAGGGGCTGGGGATGTGGCTCAAGCGGTAGCGCGCTTGCCTGGCATGCGTGCGGCCCGGGTTCGATCCTCAGCACCACATACCAACAAAGATGTTGTGTCCGCCGAGAACTAAAAAATAATTATTAAAAAAATTCTCTCTCTCTCTCTCTCTCTCTCTCTCTCTCTCTCTCTCTCAAAAAAAAGAATCTTTAAAAAAAATAAAAAAAATAAACAAAAACAAAAACATCCACAGAACATTGTAGGTACATTGAAGTTTAACTTGTATCTCTATAGAAAAATAACAAATTCTGTTTATGAATATATGCCTTTGTAACATTCTATGATTAACTTGTAGCATCTTTATTTAGGCATAAATTAAACTAATATCATCAAAGCATTCTTTTATTATCAGTGAAATATTTTCTTACAAGCATTTCTTAGAATTTTATATAAATTTAAATAAATTTCAAATAAAAGCAAATATGTCTATATGGCTGCCTAAATATGAAGATGTCAATTTGAATATTATTCTTTATATCAACTTATGTAATTTTTGAGGTACCTTTTGTCTGTGGAAAATGGCCACTTCATGTTAATTATTTCTTATCAATCTTCCAAAACTTAAGAATATATTTATTAAATTATCTCAGGGTTAGAGAAAACTCTGATGTTGTGGAAAGTATGTATGACTGAGTCTGAATATAGGATAAGTAAGTCTATACTCTGGGAACAAAACATTGTTTATAAGAACCAGTGTGATGGTAAGATTTGGAAAACAAAAATCTTCCTGGATATGTGAAGAAAAGTAATTTAAATACTTACAAAGTATTATAAGAAATGCAGGAACCAAAATTCCAAGAAAGCACCACTCAGCTTTCAAATTTACCCCTTAAGCTTTCCTAGAAATGGAACATGATTGATATAAATTTGTAAGTTCAAATATATTTGTAACATCTAAGTTGAAGCCAATTTTTTCCCTGGCTTTAGTTTTAGAGAGAATTACTTCAGTTATTCCTTTTTCTTTGTCAAAAAACATCTTCATGTTTATAACCAGAAGAAGGTAAATTCATACTTATTTTTAATATATTTTGGAAGAATAACTCCTTCACTTCTTACTTTTATGTTTCTTTAATTCAATCGTGTTCATGTCTTAAGAAGATTGATTGTATTAATGGTCAAGAGATTAAAAATATGTAGTTTGATATGATAACAGAAAACAATCTGGCCCATAGTTGAATTGTGTCAAACCCAATGGCTTTATTTTTATTTTATGTTTTGTTTTATTTTACTTTAACTTTCTTGGTAGTTCAAATTTTCTATGTAGGTAAATTACTTTAGGACAGATATATAGATTTTGTGTATATCAAAAATTACAAATTGTCTTTTGCAACAGAAAGATTAATTGACAACTTCCAGTGGAGTTTGGTCACAATAATCACTGGTGCAAATAAAAGGGAATTTAGACTGAAAAAAAAGAACATAACAACTTTGTAAATAGGTACATATATTGAGATGAAAGTCTGAATTGATAATATAGCTGAAGCAGTGTGATAGAATTATGTTTACATTATGTTTAGGTCTGGAAAATGAATGACTAGGTTTTAATTACTATGTCTAAATTTCACATTTATGGGTAATTACAAAGTTTACTCTTGAAGTAGAATGTGAAGTTCACTTATTGACAAAAAGCAGTCAAAACCAAGAAAAATTTCTATCTAACAAATAATTTGGTTAGTTATTATATAGCTATTTACCACCATATCTGTATGAGGGATAAGTAAATGTACCAGAAATAATTACTTGTCTTTATTATTTTACTCTATCCATGTAAAACAAATTTATTATACTTTGACTAGTTAAAGATTTGTGAAAATGTTCATCTCTGAGTCAGGGCTCATCGTAACCACTGTTCCATCAGCTCAGAATATTTCTCAAACTGTAACATATGACCCTTGTATGGAAATGATCTGTAATGTTTGATTATTATTTTGACTACTGGGCTCCTTCTGAGGCTTACTGATGTGACATTCTGCAATATAAGCAGACTTCTCTGCCTTTAAAAAAATACACTGAAGTTTGATATATCTTATTTAATAGAAGACTTGTATGCTTAATCACTGTCTACTACCTCAGGCATATTTGTAAGCCAGGAAAATTCATCAAAAAGTGATAATAAAAGACAATTTTAGGGCTGGGGATATAGCTCAGTTGGTAGACTGCTTGCCTCACATGCACAAGGCCCTGGGTTTTATCCCCAACACCAGGAAGAAAAAAAAAAGACAATTTTAAAGTGTAAGGTAAAAATTCCACAAACCACAGATACCCAGCACACATGGATTTTGGTATAAAAATATGTAATAGTTCAGAGAGTAATGCAGCACTTAAGTATGTATTTATTTATTTATCCAAGAAAATATTTATTAACTATTCTTTGAGAGGTACTCCTAGAAGTGGAAGCAAGCATTAAAAAGAGTGGCAAAAATGTATGCCTTTGTGAAAGGAGCAGGAAAAAAATCAGACTATAAGTATATTGAGCTTGAAAGTGTGATAAAAGACAGCAAATAATATGAAAAAGAGAGAAATTAGAACTATGTTAGGAAGACTAAGATTGATGGGAAGAAATAGAAGAACTTGAGATAGCGTGCTCAGAGCCTCCATGTTGAGAAAATAAGTTTTGAACCAAGATTTGAATGAGATGAGTAAGTTAGTTATAGTGATCATTCTAAGTAAAGGAAATAATCTGTTCATAGTCCTTATTATACATTCTTTCCAATCACATTTTCTTGAATGCCACAAAGTTTTGACAAAGAAAAAAAAATATTTGGTGATAATATTTCCGTTGATGCTCCTGCTTGCTGTTGTTATTTCTTTAGTGTGGACCAATTTCTTCAGGAATATTAAATGTTAAATACCTTTTCCTGGAATACAAATTAAAGTTAACTTTTAATTCTGTTTACAGTGAGATATTTTAAGTTAAATTACACATAATAGATGCTAACTTGGGTGGAGAGTCATTGATGGGAATAATAGGCATAATTATCTACCCGATAAAATATTTTATTGTTGTCTCTAGTTTTATACTTCTGTAATTTTTCTTGTCACAATATAAATGAGTTTTAGTAAGTTACATAATTATATAATTTTCCCGCTGGCCTAGGCAAAAGTAAGTAACATTTTTACATATGGATGCTAATATATTAATCAGATTTTATATAAAGCTTAAGTGCAAATTCAGTAAATAGATTTCGAGGGGAATATATTATGAGATATACTAAAAATATGAGAAGTGAAGTAGGATGAGGAGTAAATTGAAAAACGGTTATGTTTTTATGTGTTTTTGTTCCTTAACATTAAAAATTTTGTTTTGTATTGAATACTCAATGCAGTTATGAAACAAACACGTGTCCTCCAGGATAACTTTCTTTAAAGTTTTATTTAGCATTGACTGCACTAGTAGTGTTCTATAGGGCTTAAGAGAACAAACATTTATTCTATGACAAGACCTTCCCAATCTTGGTTGACAGTATTATTATCCACTCAGAAAAAGGCAAGTATTTTCATTCCTATTTTTCACATATTAAAATTAGACTTAAAGATTATTTACTCAACATGGAAAGTTTACTTATCCAAGTTAAGTCATCTGATTTGAATAAAAGTACTACATTTTGTTTTTCAAAGTGATTTTGACTAAGACTATAGCAAGGAAAATATTTTATCTTGTAAGCTTACCTTATTGTCAACCTCCAAGAAGGCACTCCTGGTCACCATCTCCCATTCCAGCCCTCCCATAGTCTTTTTCAAAAACAAATAGTGATGGCTTATGTAATCAGTAAGAAATGAATAGGAGGAGATAGGGTCTCACTGAGTTGCTTAG